>NC_056745.1:28573287-28583287 GCF_019279795.1 Protopterus annectens
CCAAGAAAATATACAAATATTAGATATTACAATAGTAGAACTGGGCTGAATAACTGTAGTGGATATAAAATGGAAAACATGTATATAGACTAATAGTTTTATATGTATATGTAACAAAAAAGAAAGAGAAACAATACTTAAAGGTATACCTAATTATGTCTGTGTTAACATGGATATAATAATAACAGGATTTTAATTGTAATTTGAGAACTAAAAAGAATAGTTGTGATGTTAAAATGATAACTGAAATTAGAAAAAGTGGAAAATTAAAACTATGGGAAAATAAACACTGGACTTGTAAAAGAAATGAAATTAAGGCAGAAATGTATCATTTTTTTGATATAAGAAGGTCTAAAAATTACACAGAAAGGAATCGGATATATTGGGTTTTCTGATCATGTGGCCATTTGGATAAGAATCCTTGAAAATGAGGAGTATATTGAAGTAGGAAAATGTATAAAAAGAATACATGTTAAAGAGTTAGAATCAGAAGAAAGAAAATAAATTATATAATTATGGCAAGAACATATTGGTATGAGATATTTTTATGAAAATTTGACAGTTTGGTGGATTCATTTAAAAAATACAAAAAAGTATTTTTAGAATGCATAGAAAAGAACAAAAAAGAAAAAATGGAATACAAAATATTAAGTAAAAAAATTAAAGATTTAATAGAGTAGAAAAAAATCCTTTTACGAAAAAGAAAAAAGAATTATATAGAAGAAATCAGCATAAGTTTAATAAATTATTATATAAGCAAAAATATTGCTTACAAGGAAAAAAGAAGTAACACCGTACTTATGTAAAACAGTAAAAGAAGGAAAGATAATGAGAGAATTAAAACTAAAGAAGTGAAGCAAGTTAAAATACAAGACGAAATATATGAAATAATTAAAGAATATGTATTAGATTTATATAGTAAAAAAGAAGTTAACATAGGACAAATTTACAATGGGGAAAATTAAACAAGGAAAATAATGACTAGAGACAAAAATAAACATAATTGATTTGAATAAGATCTTGAAAGATATTAATGTTAATGCAGCTATGGGTTTGGATGGAATTGAATATAGTATGTATAAAGAAATGTATGACTGGCAAAATATTGTGTTTGTAGAAATAATGGATGAGTGTTCAGAAAATAAAATTAAGTATAAAGAAATTTGTACAGGTGTGATAAAATGTATATTAAAGGAAGAAGATAAAGATGAAATAAAAAAAATTGGAGACAAATTACACGGAATAACACAGACTATAATATTTTTCATGAGAACAGTAACTAAAAGATTGCAATGTGAAATAGAAAGACTACTTGATTAGAATTTGTTTAGGAGAAAAAGAAAGGGGAGTCAAGACTTATTGTGGATAATAAAGGTAAGTGATTATATTATTAATAAAAAAGTGGAAACAAAAATCATGATAGGGGATGTTAGTAAGGCATATGATAATATTCAGTATAAAACATTTATGGGGTATTTTACAAGCAGATAACATAAGTGAAAAAAATATTACAGGTAATTAAATCAATATACAAAAATAAATATGCAAGATTGTATGTAAATGGTTGGATTAGGGATAATTTGAAAATCGCATATGGTATAAAACAAGGATGTCCTACAAGCAGTATGATCTTTGATATAATCATGAACATAGTAGTAATGGTAAGTAATCAAATGTTGAGTAAAAGTAAATTGTTTTAAGCTTAAATAAAGAGAAAAGTAAACCATTTGGGTATGAAGGTATTATAGGAGGTGTGGAATATAATGAGAAGAGTATAGATATTTTAGGAATAGTATTTAGAAGTACAGAATACAGACATGAAGAATGGGACAAAATTATTAAAGAACTCAAAGACATGATTATATTCTGGAAGATATATAAGTTTTCATGCAAGAAGAAATCACATTTAATAAACACCATAATAGTAGATAAATAGCTTATATAGCAAATGTTTACATGATGCCAGTAAAACATGAAAAATAAATTATGCAGATATTTTTTTCATTTACTTTTGGGTCAAGATTTAACCCATTTAAGAGGGGAATTTTGTATATGAACGATAAACAAGGGGATTGTGGCTGATTAATCTAATTGTGCGTGCAGCCTCTTTAGGTATGTATAAAGTACTAAAAGGAATAATGAAAAATAATAAAGACTTGATAGAAACGATAATGTATTGTAAACATAGAAAAATTTGGGAAGAAATTAAAATGAAAAAAAAGAAGCAAAAGTTTTTTTAATGAAAAAATGAAATAAGTTTACAGCAAAATTGTATTGTATAAATTAAAAAAAGGAATGTGACTGAAAAGAATGTTGGATCTACGGAAAGAGTTAGAAATAGATACGAAGACAGCAATAATGCCTAGAGTCAAAGATTATAAAAATAATTAAAAAATGTAAATTTTTTTGAGAAGAATGTCCACAGGATAATTATCATTTGGGGCAAATATGACATATGAGAGAAAACAGGATAGAATATGTTCATAGGTTCATAGGTTCATAGGTTGGTACTAGGCTATCAGCCCTAGGGCCTATACAAGCCTAGCCATAACAATTCCCTGGCTATTTCTTCCCACATTATTTACTTTCCTGTAATAAATGTAAAGAATTGGAAACTACAGAACATTTGTTAATGTGATAGAATTCAAAAGCTGTGGAAATAAGTATGTAAAAGATTTGATTAAAATGTATTTAAATTTTGAAATGTTAAACATGGACATGATAGAGTACAGGTTTTATGAGACTAAATTCCAGAATGAAGCAAAGAAAATGGACAGAATCATATTTTATGTAACATGGGTCATATGGAATGAAGGACTTAATGAAGTCAAATCCAAAGGAAAATGGATTTTGACAAAAATACTGGACAGAATATGGTTTGGGTTGTGGGCTGAAGAGTGGGAGAATACTTAAACTAGGAATATCAATGTATTGATTGATGTTAAAATATGTAAGTATTATAAATATGTAAATATGTAAAAATATGAGTTGTATATATGCATACAAATAAAAAGAAACTATTCTTTTCAGTAAGTGCCATTAGATCTTTTCATCTACCTGAGCTACCATCAACTCAGACAGATGTAACACTGATTTAGCATCTTATTTAAGGAAAATTAGACCAACCAGTGTGCTACCCCTTCCCACTCCCAGGAGGGGCTAGCAGGCCATGACCCTTCACTTCTCCCCCTCCCTCCCTACCAGGCTCAACCAGTGCTGGGGCCACTAATTAAATCCTGGTCACCTGGCTTGCAGTAAGAGCTTCATCTGTGTACCTTGAAACCAGTTCAGTTTTGGACACTGTTTTTATCTGACAGCATTGATGTGAACAACCAAGTTAGACAAGCAAAGTGGCTAATACTGCATTGAACTGATATAGTATGCAATGTAGTCATATACCATTGTACAAGTGTGTAGCAGGTCATCAAGATGTCCTAGAAAGACTTAGCAATGAAAGCAGATGCAAAGTGAAATGAAGTTTCAAAATAAGAAAGTCAATAGTTCAAAAATGAAAGATGTTTCTTTTTTTTTACTGCCATTCTATAATAGCAATATATGATGTCTGAGTGTGCATAATGTTGGTGTATCAGTGGCATTCACTCATGGCTGGATTTTTTGGGACACTTGGACTTTTCTGTCATGACCAATCAATGCATGCTAGCCATGGGTAAACCCTGTAGTACCCAAACCAGAACATGGTATATTTCCTACATGTTTATTTGAAAGGGACATAAACACATCATACCAGCTTTCTCTAGATTACTTGTAAAACACCCTGGAAGACTTAATTCAGGTCTACAACTTTCACTTAATGGAATGCAATTAAAGTTTAAGAATGATTTAGAACAGAGAACACAAAATAATCAATACAATATTAGAGTAGAGATCTGCTACAGACATTACCTGTAGTCTTGGTTGCTAGATAGCAAGATGGCTTTTAGTACAAAGATCTCCATATTCACTAACAAAATCAACATAACAAATATGATAACATGAATATGAGTAGAAAGGGGATTTGGAAAGGATGTTAAATATATTTATTATACTGCAGAGTAATGAAACAATGCACTGTACTGTTCTCATAGGTGGATGCAGACAGAAGCTTGTTTCTGTGCCAGCTGTAAGAAGCTCGGAGAACTTCATGTTTAATGTGTATCAAGAGCATGGCTGCAGCAAATATTAAAGGACAGGACAGTTATTACTGAAGAATAGGTTACAGTAGGCTCTTCTGCAAACAAGTATTACAACGTAGGAGAAGTAACATCCAGCTATGCTGCCACGAAAAGCTTGTCTAATGTAAGTTAACACATATGGAAACTGGTTTTACTTCTGTTTTTGTATTGCCTCGGAGTTCCTTTCACTCATAGTGCATCTCTTACACAATAGTACGTTGCCGTGTCTTCAGCTCTCAAGCTGTTCATTTGTAGAAGCAGCAGACTGTTGCCATTATCCCTGGAAACTGTAAAACGATCTTTGACGGATGGAGAGTAATTTATGGTACTTCCAGCCCAATAACTGATTCGGGCTACAAACTCCAGTCCTTTTCCTGGTGCTTGATGAACCCAACTCATCCAGTAATCTCCAAAGGAAAAGCCAGATGCTTTGCATGACAGTTTGAGAGACTCACCAGGCTTTTTAACATCTCCTCCAGACTCTGTGAGTACAACGGTGGAGTGAATTCCTGCAAAAAAAGTGAGGTAAATAACATTAAATGTACCAGATTATGCTCTTTTAATTAAAGAAACCATGCAAGTGTTACCTGTACAAAGGGTTAATAAAATGCTGAATGGTAAATGGAAATGCATGACTTAAGTTTGCAGATTTTTCCTAAAGCAGAAGCCTCAGTTATAAGCAAGAGTACAAGCTACACATGCAGTACACTTTCCTTTTGTAGTTATTTAGACATTTGGTATATTTAAAGAGTTAGGGGTTCAGGATTCATCACATTTAATGATCATGTGATAAGAGCACACCCATAGTGGGATGGAAGAAATTGTTTGTAAGAGTTGTCATAGCATGTACATGGTGCTGTTGGTTAACATGATGCTTTAGGAAAACATTATGAATATTTTGTAACATTTTGTTAAAATTATCCAGATGACATGCAAATATAGATCTTCCTGACCAATACCACTTTTTTTTTTAAGTTTTCATTAAGAAAAGCTAGCATTGTCTTTTTCTAATGTACTATTTCCTCACATTAAGCAAGTCTCTGGTTCACTTATCTGAGGTACCTTCTGTGTAGGTGCTTCATGTCTCCTGTGTGTTATATGTTTTCTCTGGGTGCTGTAGTTTCTAATGTGCTATTTCCTCACATTAAGCAATTCTCTGGTTCAGTTATCTCCGGTACCTTCTGTGTAGGCACTGCATGTCCCCTATGTGCTCTTGCATGTTTTCTCTGGGTGCTGTAGTTTCTAATGTACTATTTCCTCACATTAAGCAATTCTCTGGTTCAGTTATCTCAGGTACCTTCTGTGTAGGCACTGCATGTCCCCTATGTGCTCTTGCATGTTTTCTCTGGGTGTTGTAGTTTTGAATGTACTGTTTCCTCACAGTAAGCAATTCTCTGGTTCAGTTCTTATCTAAGGTACCTTCTGTGTAGGCACTGCATGTCTGCTGTGTGTTTTGTGGGGTTCTCTGGGTGCTGTAGTTTGTTTCCACATTCCAAAGATATGAGTAGGTAGATCAGGGACTCTATATTATTCACAGGAGTAAGTGTGTGCATGTGTGAGATGGAAGAAAGACCCTAAAACCTACTTCAAGCTATTCCTTTTCCTTGTAAACTCTGCTAATAGAGGCAGCTGTCTGTGGGGTCACTCAAGGTGTTGGCTGCAATTTGTGAAAGAGAGAGAGTGAGAGATTGCTTATGTGCACATTTGTATGCAGGTATTTTGCAGTTATTCCTAAAGAAACAAACATGAGCAATGTTTGCCTCTCAGCATGTTCAGCCAAAAAGCTTAATGAGTTTAATACGAAATGTCACTTCTTCCAGCCCACTAACTCATCCTTTACCTGACCTCACTATGAAGGACTGAGCCACCACCTACTCTGCTCACACGTCCCTCTCCTAATTCAGTCCTTAATAACCCCCACCCTCGATGGCTACTCATGGTAACCTGTATCAGCCACTCTTGGTCATTAGCACTATCAGGCCTGTAACTAGTGTGTGAGGCTGTAACAGGCATTGTCCATTGTGCTGTCACCTTCCATTGAGTCAGCTACATGACAAGTAATGTGTGCACAACTTAAGTTAGTGTAATTTGACACTGTATCATCTGACTGCATTTCATAACAGATGGCACTCAGCCCCTTCATTGTCACCTTCCATCTTGTCGGGAAAGTGACAGGTAAAGTGTGCACACCTTCAGTTATTGTAGTTAGAGGCTGTATGACCTGACGGCATCTTATAACAGATGTCACTGAGTCCCTTTATTTTCACCTTCCATCTAGTGAGATATGTGACAGGTAATGTGTGCACACCTTAAGTTAGTGTAATAAGAGGCTGTATCACCTCACGGCATCTCATAACAGATGGCACTGAGTCCGTTCATTGTCACCTTCCATCAAGTCAGATATGCGACATGAATGTGTGCACAACTTAAGTTAGTGTAATTAGAGGCTGTATCACCTGACGCCATCTCATAACAGATGGCACTGATTCCCTTCATTGTCACCTTCTGTCTAGTCAGACACTTGACAGGTAATGTGTGAACACCTTAATTAGTGTAGTTAAAGGCTGTATCACCTGACTGCATCTCATAACAGATGGCAAAGAGTCCCTTCACTGTCACCTTCCATGTAGTCAGATATGCGAGAGGTAATGTATGCACAGTTTAAGTTAGTGTAGTTAGAGGCTGTATCACATGACTGTATTTCATAAGAGATGGCACTGCGTCCCTTCATTGTCATTTTCCATCTAGTCAGACACGGGACAGGTAATGTGCACACCTTATGTTACTGTAATCACAGGCTGTATCACCTGACTGCATCTCATGACAGGTGGCACTGAGTCCCTTCATTGTCACCTTCAATCTAGTCGGAGATGTGACAGGTAATCTGTGCACACCTTTAGTTAGTGTAATTAGAGGCTGTATCACCTGACTGTATCTCATAACAGATGGCACTCAGTCCCTTCATTGTCACCTTCCATCAAGTCAGATACATGACAGGTAATGTGTGCACACCTTAAGTTAGTGTAATTAGACACAGTATCACCTGACTGCATCTCATAACAGATGGCACTGAGCCCCTTCATTGTCACCATCCATCTAGTCAGATATGTGACAGGGAATATGTGCACACCTTAAGCTGTTGTAATTAGAGGCTGCATCACCTGGCTGCATCACATGACAAATGGCAATGAGACCCTTAATTGTCACCTTCCATCGAGTCAGATACTTCACAGGTGATGTCTGCGCACCTTACATTAGTGTAATTAGAGGCCGTATCACCTGACTGCATCTCATACCAGATGACACCGAGTCCCTTCATTGTCACCTTCCATCTTGCCAGATACATGACAGATTATGTGTGCAGACCTTAAGTTAGTGTAGTTAGTGGCTGTATCACCTGACTGCATCTCGTAACAGATGGCACTGAGTCCCTTTATTGTCATCTTCCATCTAGTCAGATACCTGACAGGTAATGTGTGCACACCTTAAGGTAGTGTAATTAGAAGTCGTATCAGCTGACTGCATATTGTAACAGATGGCACTGAGTCCCTTTATTGTCACCTTCCATCTAGTCAGATACCTGGCAGGTAATGTGTGCACACCTTAAGTTAGTATAGTTAGAGGCTGTATCCCTGACTGCATCTCATAACAGATGGCACTGAGTCCCTTTATTGTCACCTTCCATCTAGTCAGATACCTGGCAGGTAATGTGTGCACACCTTAAGTTAGTATAGTTAGAGGCTGTATCCCTGACTGCATCTCATAACAGATGGCACTGAGTCCCTTCATTGTCACCTTCCATCTAGTCAGATACTTGGCAGTTAATGTCTGCACACCTTAAGTTAGTGTAGGTAGAGGCTGTATCACCTGACTGGATCTCATAATAGATGGCACCAAGTCCCTTTATTGTCACCTTCCATCTAGTTAGATATGCGACAGGTTATGTGTGCACACCTTAAGTTAGTGTAATTAGAGGCTGTATCACCTGACTGCATCTCATAACAGATGGCACTGATTCCCTTCATTGTCACCTTCTGTAGTCAGATACCTGCTGACAGGTAATGTGTGCAAACCTTAAGTTAGTGCAATTAGAGGCTGTATCACCTGACTGCATCTCATAACAGATGGCACTGAGCCCCTTCATTGTCACCATCCATCTAGTCAGATACATGACAGGGAATATGTGCACACCTTAAGCTGGTGTAATTAGAGGCTGTATCACCTGACTGCATCACATTACAAATGGCAATGAGTCCCTTAATTGTCACCTTCCATCGAGTCAGATACTTCACAGGTGATGTGTGCGCACCTTACATTAGTTTAATTAGAGGCTGTATCACCTGACTGCATCTCATAACAGATGGCACTGAGTCCCTTTATTGTCACCTTCCATCTAGTCGGATACCTGACAGGTAATGTGTCCATACCTTAAGTTAGTGTAATTAGAGGCTGTATCACCTGACTGCATCTCGTAACAGATGGCACTGAGTACCTTCATTGTCACCTTCCATCTAGTCAGATACCTGCTGACAGGTAATGTGTGCACACCTTAAGTTAGTGTAATTAGAGGCTGTATCACCTGACTGCATCTCATAACAGATGGCACTGAGTCCCTTTATTGTCACCTTCCATCTAGTCGGATACCTGACAGGTAATGTGTCCATACCTTAAGTTAGTGTAATTAGAGGCTGTATCACCTGACTGCATCTCGTAACAGATGGAACTGATTCCCCTCATTGTCATCTTCCACTGAGTCCCTTCGATAAGCTCAACTCACATGTATTTTCAGGCTTGTGCAGGTCAAAGGCTTAATGAACATGGGGTCATTGTCAGAAGATCGAAAGTTTAAAAGACTGAAAATCAATATATCTAAAATTCAAAATATCAAAAATATTTTTATGCAGGGGCAAGCCCCCCTGCACCCATCATGTGGGGGCCATGATACCCCTGATAATCATATATAGCAACTGCAAGATCACACAACACCGGTGAAATGGCAAATTCCATTTTCAGTATTTTGATTTTCAATGTTTTGAGCTTTCAGTCTTCTTAAGGGGCTCCATCTATAAATATGTCAGACAGTCTTTTCTGATGCAGTTATGTTAGTGTCATGTTAATCTGTTGGAATTATTCAGACAAATCCCAATCAATGGTAAAATCACTTCGGGAAACTTCACTGATACCTTTTGTTTTTGCAGAGGGCAAGTGTGTCTGCACTCTTCAGGTTAGAGACAGCCCTAAAGTCCCTAAACTTATATATACCTATTCTGAGGCTGCACAATAGTGGAGAAAAAACTCCACTGCTGCTGAAAGTTTTTTTTTTTTCAGGAGGTTTACCTAGCTCAAATGGCAATTGAAAGGTTAGCATGCTCCCTTTTGTGTCCACTGTGATGGTAAAATCTGAGGTGTCAGCAATATGTCGGTCACTTAAATCTGATACCCGTGTATAGATAAGATAGGTAGAAGGTGTGAGGTAGTAAAGAACCTCAGTGACCAAAATCTGAATGTAGTCAATTGGACATTCTAATGGTGGCGATAACATGAACGTTGAAAGAACAGAAATTACCAGTTTGCAATTCATCTAGCTAAAACACAGTTTTATGGGAAAGTAAACAATGTAAATCAGTTTGTTTATTTAGACTGTAGCTATCAGTGATAGTGACCATAGTGGTGACTTATATATCCTACACTTATGGAAATTAAGATGATTTCAAGAGTGTATGTCACTAAAGAGAAAATATTAGTCTAATATTATACCCTCTGACAGATAATATGGGTGAGGACAATGACTGGTCTTATAATATTAAATAGTAACCTGAAGAAGAATG
>NC_056745.1:28588287-28591283 GCF_019279795.1 Protopterus annectens
ACGCCGATGACTCCACTCTAATCTGCTCCATCATTTTCTCAAGTCCAGGAATTGACACAAGAGTCCTTTCCAGCTGTTGAAACCTGGTTAGCCAACTCTCAACTAATACTTAACCCCAATAAAATGCAGCTAATGATATTCAATCCCACTAGAGCCTTAGACCCCATACCACCATTCACAATATTCTCAGTCAATAACACCCCTATCATACCTGTCCAACACACCAAACTTCTGGGGTTTATCATAGATAAAATCTGATATGCATATTACTCAGACAATAATGAAAGTCCATAAAAAACTCAGAACCCTATATAGATGCAAAAAGCACCTCACCAATGACAGTAAAGCCACCATCTCAAGAACTCAGCTACTATCCACACTCCTCTGACTCCCTCATACTCATCAACATAAACAAAGCAGATTTCAACAAACTAAACAACTGCTACAATAAAATAGCTTGGTTTGCTACTGACTCACCCTTCAGGACACATCACTGCATAGTAAGCACACAACTATCCTGGCTAGAGTTACCCAACATTCCCACATATAAACAGCTTATAATAGCCCACCAAATTTTATATTATCCTAAAAGAGTTCCTGCTCTTCAAGGTCTACTTAATATCTACTATAACAAAAACCTATTAAGACCCACCAATAAAGCACTGGCTGACACAGACAAAAGCAACAATAGCTTTAGGGACTCCTTGTTTTCCATTTCTGTTGCAAAACCATGGAGTACCATCCCCATAGATATTAGGACCACTGAAAACAAAAATAATTTAACAAAACTCCTCCAGTTCCATTTACAAAGTTCTTGGTTATGTAATTGTTCTGACCCTGGATAGCTTCATTTAATCAGATCATATCATACCTTAACCTTCTATGAAAGCTTGCAACAACTCCTTTCTATACTCAATCAATGCATGTTTTGTACTAGCCACTGCTGAATGTAACCAAATGACTGAACAAAATGTCCTTTCACCTGCATTGTTTGTTGTAACACACTGAGCTCCGTATAGCATTTTTACTTTTAACTGTATTGTTTATTGAAAAAAACTGAGCTCCTTACAGTATATTTTCTTTCACCTGTATCTTTTATTGTAACACACTGAGCTCTTATAGTATATTTACTTTTAACTGTGTTGTTTATTGTAACACACTGTGCTCCTTATAGCATATTTACTTTTAACTGTATTGTTTATTGTAATACACCAAGCTCCTTATAGTATATTTACTTTTAACTGTATTGTTTATTGTAACACACTGTGCTCCTTATAGTATATTTACTTTTAACTGTATTGTTTACTGTAATACACTGAGCTCCTTCTAGTATATTTACTTTTAACTGTATTGTTTATTGTAACACACTGTGCTCCTTATAGTATATTTACTTTTAACTGTATTGTTAATTGTAACACACTGTGCTCCTTATAGCATATTTACTTTTAATGGTATTGTTTATTGTAACACATTGAGCACCTTATAGCATATTTACTTTTAACTGTATTGTTTATTGTAACACACTGTGCTCCTTATAGTATATTTACTTTTAACTGTATTGTTTATTGTAACACACTGTGCTCCTTATAGTATATTTACTTTTAACTGTATTGTTTATTGTAACACAATCAACTCCTTATAGTATATTTACTTTTAACTCTATTGTTTGTTGTAACACACTGTGCTCCTTAAGGTATATTTACTTTTAACTGTATTGTTTATTGTAACACACTGTTCTCCATATAGGGTATTTACTTTTAACTGTATTGTTTATTGTAACACACTGTGCTCCTTATAGTATATTTGCTTTTAATTGTATTGTTTATTGTAACCCACTGTGCTTCTTACAGTATATTTACTTTTAACTGTATTGTTTATTGTAACACACTGTGCTCCTTAAGGTATATTTACTTTTAACTGTATTGTTTATTGTAACACACTGTTCTCCATATAGGGTATTTACTTTTAACTGTATTGTTTATTGTAACACTCTGTGCTCCTTATAGTATATTTACTTTTAACTGTATTGTTTATTGTAACACTCTGTGCTCCTTATAGTATATTTACTTTTAACTGTATTGTTTATTGTAACACACTGTGCTCCTTATAGTATATTTGCTTTTAATTCTATTGTTTATTGTAACCCACTGTGCTTCTTACAGTATATTTACTTTTTGCTCCTTTCTTGGCCTTGGATCTGACCTTATTAACTTTTTGATTCGACTGCACTTTAACGTGTGTATTGTATTTACTGTATTTGCTGTAATCTGTACTGCACTTTAACGTGTGTATTGTATTTACTGTATTTGCTGTAATCTGTACTGCACTTTAACGTGTGTATTGTATTTACTGTATTTGCTGTAATCTGTACTGCACTTTAACGTGTGTATTGTATTTACTGTATTTGCTGTAATCTGTACTGCACTTTAACGTGTATTGTATTTACTGTATTTGCTGTAATCTGTACTGCACTTTAACATGTGTATTGTATTTACTGTATTTGCTGTAATCTGTACTGCACTTTAACGTGTATTGTATTTACTGTATTTGCTGTAATCTGTACTGCACTTTAACATGTGTATTGTATTTACTGTATTTGCTGTAATCTGTACTGCACTTTAACGTGTGTATTGTATTTACTGTATTTGCTGTAATCTGTACTGCACTTTAACGTGTGTATTGTATTTACTGTATTTGCTGTAATCTGTACTGCACTTTAACGTGTATTGTATTTACTGTATTTGCTGTAATCTGTACTGCACTTTAACGTGTGTATTGTATTTACTGTATTTGCTGTAATCTGTACTGCACTTTAACGTGTATTGTATTTACTGTATTTGCTGTACTAATAATCTTTGTGGAGCTTTTCTCCATTGTCCTTCGCTGAAAATGGGATCCATGCCCAGTCGGACTTTCTTGGTAAACAACTTTAAAATAAATAAATAAATGCTGAATGGCAGCATGCACCTTATTGGACAGCATATAACACTTACAAT
>NC_056745.1:28591783-28771783 GCF_019279795.1 Protopterus annectens
GTCATGGAGTGATGTTTGCTCTCTGTGTTATGCTACATATAATGATGCCATGGAGTGATGTTTGCTCTCTGTGTTATGCTACATAATATGATGCCATGGAGTGATGTTTGCTGTTTGTGTTATGCTCCATAATATGATACCATGGAGTGATGGTTGCTGCCTGTGTTATGCTACATAATATGATGCCATGGAGTGATGTTTGGTGTCTGTGTTATTCTATATAATATGATGTCATGGAGTGATGTTTGCTGTCTGTGTTTTTCCACATAATATGATACCATGGAGGGATGTTTGCTGTGTGTGTTATGCTACATAAAATGATGCCATAAAGTGATGTTTGCTGTCTGTGTTATGCTACATATTATGATGCCATGGAGTGATGTTGGCTGTCTGTGTTATGCTACATATTATGATGCCATGGAGTGATGTTTGCTGTCTGTGTTATGCCACATAATATGATGCCATGAAGTGATGTTTGCTGTCTGTGCTATGCTACATCATATGATGTCATGTAGTGATGTTTGCTGCCTGTGTTATGCTACTTAATATCATGCCATGTAGTGATGTTTGCTCTCTGTTATGGCACATAATATGATGCCATGGAGTGATGTTTGCTGTCTGTGTTATGCCACATAATATGATGCCATGGAGTGAGGTTTGCTGTCTGGGCTATGCTTTATAATATAATGCCATTGTGTGATGCTTGCTGTCTGTGTTATGCTACATAAAATGATGCCATTGAGTGATGGTTGCTGTATGTGTTATGCTATGTAATATGATGCCATGGAGAGATGTTTGCTGTCTGCTTTATGCTACATATAATGATGCCATGGAGTGATATTTGTTGTCTGTGTTATGCTACATATAATGATGCCATGGAGTGTTGTTTGCGGTCTATGTTATGCTACATAATATGATACCATGGAGGGATGTTTGCTGTCTGAGTTATGCTACATAATGGGATTTTTTGGAGTGATGCTTGCTGTCTGTGCTAAGCTACATAATATGATGTCATGGAGAGATGTTTGCTGTTTGTGTTATGCTACATAATATGATGCCATGGTTTGATGGTCGCTGTCTACATTATGCTACATAATATGATGTCATTGAGTGATGCTTGCTGTCTGTGTTATGTTTCCCAATATGATGTCATGGAGTGATGTTTGTTGTCTGTGTTATGCTACATATTATGATGTCATGGAGTGATGTTTGTTGTCTGTGTTATGCTACATAATATGTTGTCATGGAGTGATGTTTGTTGTCTGTGTTATGCTACATATTATGATGCCATGGAGTGATGTTTGCTGTCTGTGTTATATTTCATAATATAACGCCATGGAGTGATGATTGCTGTCTGTGTTATGCTACATAATATAATGCCATGGAGTAGTGTTTGCTGTCTGTGTTATGCTACGCAATATAACACCATGGAGTGATGTTTGCTGTATTTGTTATGCTACATTTAATTATGCCATGGAGTGATGTTTGTTGTCTGTGTTATGCTACACAATATAATGCCATGGAGTGATGTTTGCTGTGTGTGTTATGCTACATAATATGATGCCATGGAGTGGTGTTTGCTGTCTGTGTTATGCTACACTATATAACACCATGGAGTGATGTTTGTTGTCTGTGTTATGCTACATTTAATGATGCCATGGAGTGATGTTTGCTGTCTTTGTCATGCTACATTTAATGATGCCATGGAGTGATGTTTGCTGTCTTTGTTATGCTACATTTAATGATGCCATGGAGTGATGTTTGTTGTCTGTGTTATGCTACATTTAATGATGCCATGGAGTGATGTTTGCTGTCTGTGTTATGCTACATCTAATGATGCCATGGAGTGATGTTTGTTGTCTGTGATATTCTCCATAATATGTTGCGATGGAGGCAGCACCAACAGCTTGACTGTGTCTTTGCATTACATCCGCACGCGTCAGTAGAAGCAGCAGCAGCAGAATGTGTTATGTAAGCCAGAGTTCCTGAGTTACAACAGATGCAATATGTGGCAGCAATAGCAAGGCAGTGACAATTGACTGAGAACAGTGTGTCATTTCATGAAATGGACAAAAAAAATAAATTTGACCCATGCAATGTTGTTACCAGGCTTTGCTGGTCAGTGCATGGCTTTTGTTTCACCATACACTTACAGCAGTTGATCACTGCATGGATTGGAGGATGGTGTAGTTCACAATTGTCATCATTTGTAGAGGGGAATGCAATGTGACAGTACTGTCATAAACCTAATGAGGGTAACAGTGTGAAATGTGTGAGTACATGGCTGGAGATGATCCGGGGGGCACAGTAGCACAAGATTGGCAGGTGAAATAGCAGTGGTTCACATCTCAGTGGGGGGCTTCTAGGGGTGGTGGTATGTCTAGAAGGATAGATAGTGTCAAGGATTATGTCCTCCTGTGACATGGATTGGGGCATTTTCCTTTGTGACTCCTGTTTGCTGTTTCTTTTCCTTGTCAGAGTGTGCAGGACTTACTATCTCTTGTGGTAGGGATACTGTGCTACTGTTTGACCTTGACCTGGATGATATCTTTGCTGTTCAGGGAGTACAGGGCTTATTATTTTATTTATTTATTTATTTTACATTTGTTGACTGGGAAAATCCGACTGGAATGAGACCCATTTACAGTGGAGGCGTGGAGAGAAAAGCTCCACATGAAACAATATTTGCAGTGGTAATTATACAAGCAAAAAGACAAATCACACAATAAATATATTTACAATCGATTGTTCCAAGCAAGCTTAATTTGCACATATTTAGGCCCCAGATGGCAGTCAATTGAGGAGTTTAGAGCTGTAGCATAAAGACAGTAATCAGAGAAGAGAGGAAGGTAGGAAGGAGTGGAAGAGTGAGGGAAAGTATTTATGTGATGCAAGGACAGAGCCAGGAATCCATGAGATGTGACTTAAGTGATTTTTTGAACTGTGATATAGATGATGCAGAAGACATATTATGGGGGGGGGGGGTATTCCACTTTCTAGCTATGGAATGACAGAATAGAGCTCTCCCTGCAGTGTTGTTGGTGATGGATATACAGAGGAGGGTTTTGTTGCTTGAGCGGAGAGGACGATATGCCGAATACTGGGTTAGTAGTTGTTTTAGAGCTGGAGTCTTGTGAGGATTCTTTAGAATGTTGTAGATTAGAACTAGTTAGTGGTAACTCAATAACTGAGGAAGTTATAGCCACTGCAGTTCCTTTAGGGTGAGACAATGATGGCTTCTAAAAGCAGAGTTATTGGCACATTTTGCAATCTTATTGTAACATGACTCAAGTTTGTCTAGGTACAAATTCCTGATGTTGGTTAGGATTGGTGCTGCATACATCAGGGTAGACAAAAGGTGGGTTTGGGCTAGGGTAACCCATGTTTGGCCTGATAGGAAGTTTTTGTGTCTGTATAAAGTTCCCATTTTTATGTACTTTTTTGATGGTTTGAGAAATATGGACATCAAAGTGAAGATTTGTATCTATTTCTATACCGAGGAGCTTAGTATGGGGAGAGGGAGAAATTGCAGTGCCATTATTGGAGGTGATAGTGAAGGAAAGAGGAGTGGTTTTGGATTTATTGGGATAAATAGGAGTAATTTGGTCTTGTTGGGATTTAGGATAGGTTGTATATTAGTGATCCATTTTTCCACGGAGCAGAAGTATTCCTGGGTAAGTTGCTGCAAAGTGGTTAGGGATGGGGATGAGCAGATTAGTGTAGAATCTTCTGCATACTGTATAAGTGATGCATGCTAGGTGGAGGTGTGTAGTTTGTTGGTGCAAATGGAGAATAGTAGTGGCCCCAATACTGAGCCTTGTGGAACACCTATAGTAGTTGGCAGTAGAGGTGATAGCACACCTTGCCATTGGATCGATTGTTTCCTGTCAGAGAGGTAGTTTTTGAACCAGGCAGTAGTATAGGGGACAAAGGACAGGGAGGATAGAGTGTCTAAAAGTAGGGTATGTGAGACCATGGCAAATGCTTTAGAGAGATCTAAGACTATAGCTGATAAAAAATTGTTATTTCTAAGCTGATTAATCTGTTTAGTAAAAGAGAGAAGTGCAGTAGTCGTGTTATGGTTTGGGCGGAAGCCATGCTGTGTGAAGGAGAGGAGATCATGTGAATTTAAGAAGTGCATCATTGAGTGTGAATGCATTTCTCAAGGAGCTTCGACAGGGGGGATAGGATAGCAATGGGGCGGTAGTTTGATAGCTCATAGGAGTTGCCACCTTTGTGTAGAGGGATAATATAGGACACTTACCATAGTTGGGGGATGTAGCCTTCCTGTATGGAGCGGTTTGAGACAGTGTAAGCTAAGGATTCTGCTACAATTTTTAGGAAATTAGTGGGTAAACCATTGGCTGCGAGGGATAACATAAGACACGTTCCATAGTTGAGGGATGTATGCTTCCTGTATGGAGCGGTTGATAAGACGTGAGACAGCGTAAGCTAAAAATTCTGCTGCTATTTTTAGGAAATTAGAGGGTAAACCATTGGCTGTGACGGATAATATATGACACTTTCCATAGCTGAGGGATGTATGCTTCTTGTATGAAGTAGTTGATAAGAATTAAGACAGGGTAAGCTAAGGATTCTCCTGCCATTTTTAGGAAATTAGTGGGTAAACCATTGGCTGCGAGGGATAATATAGAACACGTTCCAAAGGTGAGGGATGTAGGCTTCCTGTATGGAGTGGTTCATAAGAATTGAAACAGAGTAAGCTAAGGATTCTGCTGCCACTTTTAGGAAATTAGTGGGTAAACCATTGGCTGCGAGTGCTAATATAGGACACTTTCCATAGTTGGTGAATGTACGCTTCCTGTATGGAGCGGATGATAAGAGTTGAGGCAGGGTAAGCTAAAAATTCTGCTGCTATTTTTAGGAAATTAGTGGGTAAACCATTGGCTGTGGGGGATAATATAGAACACTTTCCAAAGGTGAGGGATGTAGGCTTCCTGTATGGAGTGGTTCATAAGAATTGAAACAAGGTAAACCAAGGATTCTGCTGCCATACTTAGGAAATTAGTGGGTAAACCATTGGCTGCGAGGGATAATATAAGACACTTTCCATAGTTGAGGGATGTAGACTTCCTGTATGGAGCATTGAAAAGAATTGAGACAGGGTAAGCTAAAGATTCTGCTGCCATTTTTAGGAAATTAGTGAGTAAACCATTGGCTGCGAGGGATAATATAAGACACTTTCCATAGTTGAGGGATGTATGCTTCCTGTATGGAGCGTTGATAAGAATTGAGACAGGGTAAGCTAAGGATTCTGCTGCTATTTTTAGGAAATTAGTGGGTAAACCATTGGCTGTGAGGGATAATATAGGACACTTTCCATAGTTGAGGGATGCAGGCTTCCTGCATGGAGCATTGAAAAGAATTGAGACAGGGTAAGCTAAAGATTCTGCTGCCATTTTTAGGAAATTAGTGGGTAAACCACTGGCTCCGAGGGATAATATAGGTCACGTTCTATAGTTGGGGGATATGCGCTTCCTATATGGAGCAATTGATAAGAATTGAAACCGGGTAAGCTAAGGATTCTACTGCTATTTTTAGAAATTAGTGGGCAAACCATAGGCTACAAGGAATAATATATGACACTTTCCATAGTTGGGGAATGTATGCTTCCGGTTTGGAGCGGTTGATAAGAATTGAGACAGGGTAAGCTAAGGATTCTGCTGCTATTTTTAAGAAATTAGTGGGTAAACCATTGGCAGCAAGGGATAATATAGGACACTTTCCATAGTTGGGGGATGTACGTTTCCTCTATGGAGGGGTTGATATGAATTGAGACAGTTTAAGCTAAGGATTCTGCTGCTATTTTTAGGAAATAAGTGGGCAAACCATTTGCTGCGTGGGATATGTATAACACTTCCCATAGTTGGGGTATGTATGCTTCCTGTTTTAAGAGGCTGATAAGAAATGAAACAGGGTAAGCTAAGGATACTGCTTCTATTTTTAGGAAATTAGTGGGTAAACCATTGGCTGCGAGGGATAATATATGACACTTTCCATAGTTGAGGGATGTAGGCTTCCTGTATGGAGCAGTTGATAAGAATTGAGGCAGGGTAAGTTAAGGATTCTGCTGCCACTTTTAGGAAATTGGTGGGTAAACCATTGGCTGAAAGGGATGATATAGGACACTTTCCATATTTGAATGAAAGTATGCTTCCTGTATAGAGGAGTTTATAAGAATTGAGACAGGGTAAACCTAGGATTCTGCTTCTATTTTTAGGAAATTAGTGGGTAAACCATTGGCTACGAGGGATAATATAGGAAACTTTCCATAGCTTGGGGATCTATGCTTCCTGCATGGAGTGGTGGATAAGAACTGAGACAGGGTAAACAAAGGATTATGCTGATATTTTTAGTAAATGAGTGGGTAAACCGTTGGCTGCTAGGGATATTATAGGACATGTTACATAGTTGAGGGATGCATGCTTCCTGTATGGAATGGTTGATAAGAATTAAGACAGGGTAAACTAAGGATTCTGCTGCCATTTTTAGGAATTTAGTGGGTAAAGCACTAGCTGTGAGGGATAATATAGCACACTTTCCTTAGATGGGGGATGTATGCTTCCTGTATGGAGCAGATAATAAGAATTAAGAAGGATTCTGCTGCTATTTTTAGGAAATTAGTGGGTGAACCATTGGCTGCGAGGGATAACATAAGACACGTTCCATAGTTGAGGGATGTACGCTTCCTGTATGGAGTGGTTGATAAGAGTTGAGACAGGGTAAGCTAAATATTCTGCTGCCATTTTTAGGAAATGAGTGGGTAAACCGTTGTCTGCGAGGGCTAATATAGGACACTTTCCATAGTTGGCGAATGTATGCTTCCTGTATGAAGCGGTTGATAAGACGTGAAACAGGGTAAGCTAAAAATTCTACTGCTATTTTTAGGAAATTAGTGGGTAAGCCATTGGCTGTGATGGATAATATATGACACTTTCCATAGTTGAGGGATGTATGCTTCCTGTATGGAGTAGTTGAAAATAATTGAGACAGGGGAAGCTAAGGATTCTGCTACCATTTTTAGGAAATTAGTTGGTAAACCATTGGCTGCGAGGGATAATATAGGACACTTTCCATAGTTGAGGGATATATGCTTCCTGTATGGAGTAGTTGAAAAGAATTGAGACAGGGTAAGCTAAGGATTCTGCTGCTATTTTTAGGAAATTAGTGGGTAAACCATTGACTGTTAGGGATAATATAGGACACTTTCCATAGTTGGGGAATGTATGCTTCCTGTATGGAGCGGTTGATAAGAATTGAGACAAGGTAAGCTAAGTATTCTACTGCTATTTTTAGAAATTAGTGGGTAAACCATAGGCTGCAAGGGATAATATAGGACACTTTCCATAGTTGGGGGATGTATGTTTCCTGTTTTGAGTGGCTGATAAGAAATGAAACAGGGTAAGCGAAGGATACTGCTTCTATTTTTAGATAATTAGTGGGTAAACCATTGGCTGCAAGGGATAATATAGGACACTTTCCATATTTGAAGGATGTATGCTTCCTGTATGGAGCAGTTGATAAGAAGTGAAACAGGGTAAGCTAATGATTCTGCTGCTGTTTTTTAGGAAATTAGTGGGTAAACCATTGGCTGCGAGGGATAATATATGACACTTTCCATCGTTGAGGGATGCATGCTTCCTGTATTGAGCAGTTGAAAAGAATTGAGGCAGGGTAGGCTAAGGATTCTGGTGCTATTTTTAGGAAATTAGTGGGTAAACCATTGGCTGCAAGGGATAATATAGGACACTTTCCATATTTGAGGGAAGTATGCTTCCTGTACAGAGGAGTTGATAAGAATTGAGACAGGGTAAGCTTAGGATTCTGCTTCTATTTTTAGGAAATTAGTGGGTAAACCATTGGCTGCGAGGGATAATATAGGAAACTTTCCATAGTTGGGGGAATCTATGCTTTCTGCATGGAGTGGTTGATAAGAACTGAGACAGGGTAAGCTAAGGATTCAGCTGATATTTTTAGGAAATTAGTGGGTAAACCATTGGCTGCGAAGGATAATATAGGACACTTTCCATTGTTTGGGGATGCATGCTTCCTGTATGGAATGGTTGATAAGAATTAAGACAGGGTAAGCTAAGGATTCTGCTGCCATTGTTAGGAATTTAGTGGGTAAGCCATTAGCTGTGAGGGGTAATATAGCACACTTTCCATAGCTGAGGGATGTATGCTTCCTGTATGGAGCGTTGATAAGAATTGAGACAGGGTAAGCTAAGGATTCTGCTGCTATTTTTAGGAAATTAGTGGGTAAACCATTGGCTGCGAAGGATAATATAGGACACTTTCCATTGTTTGGGGATGTATTCTTCCTGTATGGAGCGGTTGATAAGAACTGAGACAAGGTAAGCTAAGTATTCTGCTTCTATTTTTAGAAAATTAGTGGGTAAACCATTGGCTGTGAGGGATAATATAGGTCACGTTCCATAGTTGGGGGATGTACGCTTCCTATATGGAGCAGTTGATAAGAACTGAAATCAGGTAAGCTAAAGTTTCTATTTCTATTTTTAGGAAATTACTACTGCGGTGGTGGTGCTGCGGTAGCGTGGTCACCTCACAGTAAGACGTTGTACTGTTTAATTCTCAGTTAGAGTGTCTTCTGTGTGGAGACATGCATGAATGGGCGTACCTTCGTTGAAGGTTGTGTGTCAGGGCCGGCAACTCAGCACGTAAAATCTACTGCCAATCATTAGCAGACCAGAGTTACGCTCTGGCGACCCCTTACCGGGAAAAGCCATAAGACACAAACAAACAAGTGGGTAAACCATTGGCTGCGAGGGATAAGATAAGACACTTTCCATAGTTTGGGGATGTATGCTTCCTGTTTGGAGCGGTTGATAAGAACTGAGACAAAGTAAGCTAAGGATTCTGCTGCTATTTTTAGGAAATTAGTGGGTAAACCATTGATTGCGAGGGATAATATAGGACATTTTCCATAGTTGGGGGATGTACGCTTCCTCGTTGGAACAGTTGATATGAATTGAGATAGTTTAAGCTAAGGATTCTGCTGCTATTTTGAGGAAATTAGTGGGTAAACCATTGGCTGCGAGGGATAATATAGAACACTTTCCAAAGGTGAGGGATGTAGGCTTCCTGTATGGAGTGGTTCATAAGAATTGAAATAGGGTAAGCTAAGGATTCTGTTGCCATTTTTAGGAAGTTAGTGGGTAAACCGTTGGCTGCGAGGGATAATATAAGACACTTTCCATAGCTGAGTGATGTATGCTTCCTGTATGGAGTAGTTGAAAAGAAATGAGACAGGGTAAGCTAAGGATTCTGCTGCCATTTTTAGGAAATTAGTCAGTAAACCATTCACTGCGAGGGATAATATAAGACACTTTCCATAGTTGAGGGATGTAGGCTTCCTGTATGGAGCGTTGATAAGAATTGTGACAGGGTAAGCTAAGGATTCTGCTGCTTTTTTAGGAAATTAGTGGGCAAATCATTGGCTGTGAGGGATAATATAGGACACTTTCCATAGTTGAGGGATGCAGGTTTCCTGCATGGAGCATTGAAAAGAATTGAGACAGGGTAAGCTATAGATTCTGCTGCCATTTTTAGGAAATTAGTGGGTAAGCCATTGACTGCGAGGAATAATATAGGACACTTTCCATAGTTGGGGAATGTATGCTTCCTGTATGAAGCAGTTGATAAGAACTGAGACAGGGTAAGCTAAAGATTCTGCTTCTATTTTTAGGAAATTAGTGGGTAAACCATTGGCTCAGAGGGATAATATAGGTCACATTCCATAGTTGGGGGATATACTCTTCCTATATGGAGCAGTTGATAAGAACTGAGACCGGGCAAGCTAAGGATTCTACTGCTATTTTCAGAAATTAGTGGGTAAACCATTGGCTGCCAGTGATAATATATGACACTTTCCATAGCTGGGGATGTATGCCTCCTGTATGGAGCGGTTGATAAAAACTGAGACAGGGTAAGCTAAGGATTGTGCTTCTATTTTTAGGAAATTAGTGGGTAAACCATTGACTGTGATGGATTATTTAGGTTACTTTCCATAGTTTGGGGATGCACACTTCCTATATGGAGCAGTTGATAATAACTGAGACAGGGTAAGCTAAGGATTCTCCTGCTAGTTTTAGGAAATTAGTGTGTAAACCATTGGCTGCAAGGGGACAATATATAACACTTTCCATAGTTGGGCGATGTATGCTTCCTGTTTGTAGCAGTTGATAAGAAATGAGATTGGGTAAGATAAGGATACTGCTGCTATTTTTAGGAAATTAGTGGGTAAACCATTGGTGCCGAGGGATAATTTAGGACAAGTTCCATAGTTGGGCGGATGTATGCTTCCTGTATGGAGTGGTTGATAAGAATTGAGACAGGGTAAGCTAAGGATTCTGCTTCTATTTTTAGGAAATTAGTGGGTGAATCATTGGCTGTGAGGGACAATATATGACACTTTCCATAGTTGGGTGATGTATGATTCCTGCATGGAGCGGTTGATACGAATTGAGACAGGGTAACCTAAGGATTCTGCTGCTCTTTTTAGGAAATTAGTGAGTAAACTATTGGCTGAGAGGGATAATATAGGACACGTTCCATAGTTGGAGGATGTAGACTTCCTGTATGGAGCGGTTGTAAGAATTGAGGCAGGGAAAGCTAAGGATTTTGCTGCTTTTTTAGGAAAGTAGTGGGTAAATCATTGGCTGTGAGGGATAATATAGGACACTTTCCATTGCTGAGGGATGTATGCCTTCCTGTATGGACCAGTTGATAAGAATTGAGACAAGGTAAGCTAAGGATTCCGCTTCTATTTTAGGGAATTAGTGGGTAAACCATTGGCTGCAAGGGATGATATAGGTCACTTTCCATAGGTGGCAGACGCATGCTTCCTATACGGAGCAGTTGATAAGAATTGAGACAGGGTAAGCTAAGGAGTTCTGCTATTTTTAGGAAATTAGTAGGTAAACCATTGGCTGCAAAGGGTAATATATGACACTTCCCTTAGTTGGCTAATGTATGCTTCCTGTTTGGAGCAGTTGATAAGAACTGAGGCAGGGTCAGCTAAGGATTCTGCCTCTATTTTTTGGAAATTAGTGGTAAACGATTAGCTGCAAGTGATAATATAGGACACTTTCCATAGTTGGGGGATGTACACTTCCTGTATGGAGCGGTTAAAAATAATTGAGACAGGGTAAGCTAAGGATTCTGCTTCTATTTTAAGGTAATAAGCATGTAAATCATTGGCTGCGAGGGAAAATATAAGACACTTTCTATAGTTGATGGATGTATGCATCCTGTATGGAGCAGTTGATACGAGTTGAGATAGGGTAAGCTAAGGATTCTGTTGCCGTTTTTAAGAAATTAGTGGGTGAACCATTGGCTGCATGGGATAATATAGGAAGCTCTCCATAGTTGGGGAATGTATGCTTCCTGTATGTAGCAGCTGATAAGAATTGAGACTGGGTAAGTTAAGGATTCTGCTGCTATTTTTAGGAAATTAGTGGGTAAACCATTGGCTGTGAGGGATAATATAGGTGACTTTCCATAGTTTGGGCATGCATGCTTCCTGTATGGAGCGGATGATAAGAATTGAGACAGGGTAAGCTAAGGATTCTGCTGCTATTTTTATGAATTCAGTGGGTAAACCATTGTCTGCGAGGGATAATATAGGACACTTTCCATAGCTGAGGGATTTAGGCTTCCTGTATGGAGTGTTGATAAAAGCTGAGACAGGGTAAGCTAAGGAGTCTGCTTCTATTTTTAGGACATTAGTGGATAAACTACTGACTGCGAAGGATAATATAGGACACTTTCCATAGGTGAGGGATGTATGCTTCCTGTATGGAGCAGTTGATAAGAATTGAGACAGGGTAAGCTCAGAATTCTGCTGCCATTTTTTGGAAATTAGTGGGTAAACCATTGGCTGCGAGGGATAATATAGGACACTTTCCATAGTTGAGGGCTCTATGCTTCCTGTATGGAGCAGTTGATAAGAACTGAGACAGGTTAAGCTAAGGATTCTGCTGCTATTTTTTTGGAAATTAGTGGGTAAACCATTGGCAGCGAGGGATAATATATAACACTTTCCATAGTTGGGGTGGTATGCTTCCTATATGGAGCAGTTATTAAGAAATGAGACAGGGTAAGCTAAGGATTGTGCTGCTGTTTTTATGAAATTAGTGGGTAAACCATTGGCTGCGAGGGATAATATAGGACACTTTCCATAGTTGAGGGATGTAGGCTTCCTGTATGGAGCACTGATAAAAACTGAGACAGGGTAAGCTAAGGAGTCTGCTTCTATTTTTAGGAAATAAGTGGGTAAAGCACTGACTGCGAGAGATAATATCGGACACTTTCCATAGTTGAGGGATGTATGCTTCCTGTATGGAGCAGTTGATAAGAATTGAGACAGGGTAAGCTAAGGATTCTGCTTCTATTTTTAGGAAATTACTGGGTAAACCATTGGCTGCGAGGGATAATATAGGACACTTTCCATATTTAATGGATGTATGCTTCCTGTATGGAGAGGTTGATAAGAACTGAGACAGGATACACCAAGGATTTTGCTGCCATTTTTAGGAATTTTGTGGGTAAACCATTGGCTGCGAGGGATAATATATAACACTTTCCATAGTTGGGGTATGTATGCTTCCTGTATGGAACAGTTGGTAAGAAATGAGACAGGGTAAGCTAAGGATTGTGCTGCTATTTTTAGGAAATTAGTGGGTAAACCATTGGCTACAAGGGATAATATATGACACTTTCCATAGTTGGGGGATGTATGCTTCCTGTATGGAGCGGTTGAGAAGAGTTGAGACAGGGTAAGCTAAGGATTCTGCTGTTATTTTTACTAAATTAGTGGGTAAACCATTGGCTGCGAGGGATAATATATAACACTTTCAATAGTTGAGGGATGTATGCTTCCTGTATGGAGCGGTTGATAAGAATTAAGGCAGGAAAAGCTAAAGATTCTGCTGCTATTTTTAGGAAATTAGTAGATAAACCATTGGCTGCGAGGTATAATATATGACACTTTCCATGGTATAGGGATGTAGACTTCCTGTGTGGAGTGGTTGATGAGAATTTAGACAGGGTAATTTCAGGTTTCTGCTGCCATTTTTAGGAAATTAGTAAATAAACCGTTGTCTGCGAGGGATAATATAGGACACTTTCCATAGTTGGGGGATGTATGCTTACTGTATGGAACGGTTGATAACAATTGAGACACGGTAAAGTAAGGATTTGGCTACCATTTTTAAGAAATTAGTGGTTAAACCGTTTGATGCAAGGGATAATTTATGTCACTTTCCATAGTTGAGGGATGTAGGCTTCCTGTATGGAGCAGTTAATAAGATATGAGACGGGGTAAGCTTAGCATTCCACTGCTATTTTTAAAAAATGAATCGGTAAACCATTAACTGCTACGGATAATATATGACACTTTCCATAGTTGAGGGATGTATGCTTCCTGTATGGAGATGTTGATAAGAATTGAGACAGGGTAACCTAAGGATTTTGCTTCTATTTTTAGGAAATTAGTGGGTAAACCATTGACTTTGAGGGATAATATAGCACACTTTCCATACTTGAAGGATGTATGCTTCCTGTATGGAACGGTTGATAAGAATTGAGACATGGTAATCTAAGGATTCTACTGCCAGTTTTAAGAAATTAGTGGGTAAACCATTGGCTGCGAGGGATAATATATGACACTTCCATGGTTGAGAGATGTAGGCTTCCTGTATGGAGCGGTTGATAAGGATTGAGACAGGGTAAGCTAAGGATTCTGCTGCCATTTTTAGGAAATTAGTGGGTAAACCATTGACTGCGAGGGATAACATATTACACTTTCCATAGTTGAGGGATGTAGGCTTCTTGTATGTGGCAGTTGATAAGCATTGAGACAGGGTAAGCTAAGGATTCTGCTGCTATCTTTAGGAAATTAGTGGGTAAACCTTTGGCTGCGAGGGATAACATATGACACTTTCCATAGTTGAGGGATGTAGGCTTCTTGTATGGGGCAGTTGATAAGAATTGATACAGGGTAAGCTAAGGATTCTGCTGCTATCTTTAGGAAATTAGTGGGTAAACCATTGGCTGCGAGGGATAATGTAGGACACTTTTCATAGCTGGGGGATGTATGCTTCCTGTATGGAGCGGGGTCATAAGAATTGAGACAGGGTAAACTAAGGATTCTGCTTCTATTTTTAGGAAATTACTTGGTAAACCATTGGCTGTGAGGGATAATATAGGGCACTTTCCATATTTAATGGATGTATGCTTCCTCTATGGAGAGGTTGATAAGAACTGAGACAGGATACGCTAAGGATTTTGCTGCCATTTTTAGGAATTTAGTGGGTAAACCATTGGCTGTGAGGGCTAATATAGGACACTTTCCATAGTTGGGGGATGTATGCTTCCTGTATGGAGTGGTTGATAAGAACTGAGACAGGGTAAGCTAAGAAGCTAAGGATTCTGCTGCTATTTTTAAGAAATTAGTGGGTAAACCATTGCCTTGAAGCATAATATATGACACTTTCCATAAATGGGGATGTATGCCTCCTGTATGGAGCAGTTGATAAGAATTGAGACAGTGTAAGCTAAGGATTGTGCTTCTATTTTTTAGAAAATTAGTGGGTAAACCATTGACTGCGAGGAATTAGATAGGTAACTTTCTATAGTCTGGGGATGCACATTTCCTATATGGAGCAGTTGATAAGAACTGAGACAGGGTAAGCTAAGGATTCTGCTGCTAGTTTTAGGAAATTAGTGTGTAAACCATTGGCTGTGAGGGGATAATATATGACACTTTCCATAGTTGGGTGATGTATGCTTCCTGTTTGGAGCAGTTGATAAGAATTGAATAGGATAAGCTAATGTTTCTGCTGCCATTTTTAGGAAATTAGTGGGTAAACCATTGGCTGCAAGGGATAATATATAACACTTTCCATAGTTGGGGGATGTATGCTTCCTGTATGGAGCGGTTGATAAGAATTGACACAGGGTAAGCTAAGGATTCTGCTTCTATTTTTAGGAAATTAGTGGGTAAATCATTGGCTGTGAGGGACAATACATGACACTTTCCATAGTTGGGTGATGTATGATTCCTGCATGGAGCGGTTGATAAGAATTGAGACAGGGTAAGCTAAGGATTTTGCTACTTTTTTAGGAAAGTAGTGGGTAAATCATTGGCTGTGAGGGATAATATAGGACACTTTCCATTGCTGAGGGATGTATGCTTCCTGTATGGAGCGTTCATAAGAATTGAGACAAGGTAAGCTAAGGATTCTGCTTCTGTTTTAGGGAATTAGTGGGTAAACAAGTGACTGCAAGGGATGATATAGGTCACTTTCCATAGGTGGCAGACGCATGCTTCCTATACGGAGCAGTTGAAAAGAATTGAGACAGGGTAAGCTAAGGAGTTCTGCTATTTTTAGGAAATTAGTGGGTAAACCATTGGCTGCAAAGGATAATATATGACACTTCCCTTAGTTGGCTGATGTATGCTTCCTGTTTGGAGCAGTTGATAAGAACTGAGACAGGGTAAGCTAAGGATTCTGCTATTATTTTTTGGAAATTAGTGGGTAAACAATTGGCTGCGAGGGATAATATAGGACACTTTCCATAGTTGGGGCAAGTACACTTCCTGTATGGAGTGGTTAAAAAGAATTGAGACAGGGTAAGCTAAGGATTCTGCTTCTATTTTAAGGTAATTAGAGTGTAAACCATTGGCTGTGAGGGATAATATAAGACACTTTCCATAGTTGAGGCATGTATGCTTCCTGTATGGAGCAGTTGATATGAGTTGAGACAGGACAAGGTAAGGATTCTGCTGCTATATTTAGGAAATGAGTGGGTAAACCATTGGCTGTGATGGATAATATATGACACTTTCCATAGTTGAGGGATGTATGCTTCCTGTATGGAGCTGTTGATAAGAATTGAGACTGGGTAACCTAAAGATTTTGCTTCTATTTTTAGGAAATTAGTGGGTAAACCATTGGCTTTGAGGGATAATATAGGACACTTTCCATAGTTGAAGGATGTATGCTTCCTGTATGGAATGGTTGATAAGAACTGAGACATGGTAATCTAAGGATTCTACTGCCAGTTTTAAGAAATTAGTGGGTAAACCATTGACTGCAAGGGATAATATATGACTCATTCCATGGTTGAGAGATGTAGGCTTCCTGTATGGAGCGGTTGATAAGGATTGAGACAGGGTAAGCTAAGGATTCTGCTGCCATTTTTAGGAAATTAGTGGGTAAACCTTTGGCTGCGAGGGATAACATATGACACTTTCCATAGTTGAGGGATGTAGGCTTCTTGTATGGGGCAGTTGATAAGAATTGATACAGGGTAAGCTAAGGATTCTGCTGCTATTTTTAGGAAATTAGTGGGTAAACCATTGGCTGCGAGGGATAATGTAGGACACTTTCCATAGTTGAGGGATGTAGGCTTCCAGTATGGAGCAGTTGATAAGAATTGAGACAGGGTAAACTATGGATTCTGCTGCTATTTTTCGGAAATTAGTGGGTAAACCATTGGCTGTGAGGGATAATATAGGACACTTTTCATAGTTGGGGGATGTATGCTTCCTGTATGGAGCGGGTCATAAGAATTGAGACAGGGTAAGCTAAGGATTCTGCTTCTATTTTTAGGAAATTACTGGGTAAACCATTGGCTGCGAGGGATAATATAGGACACTTTCCATATTTAATGGATGTATGCTTCCTGTATGGAGAGGTTGATAAGGACTGAGACAGGATACGCTAAGGATTTTGCTGCCATTTTTAGGAATTTCATGGGTAAACCATTGGCTGTGAGGGATAATATGGGACACTTTCCATAGTTGGGGGATGTATGCTTCCTGTATGGAGTGGTTGATAAGAACTGAGACAGGGTTAGCTAAGGAGCTAAGGATTCTGCTGCTATTTTTAAGAAATTAGTGGGTAAACCATTGGCTGCGAGGGATAATATATGACACTTTCCATAGATGGGGATGTATGCCTCCTGTATGGAGCAGTTGATAAGAATTGAGACAGTGTAAGCTAAGGATTGTTCTTCTATTTTTAGAAAATTAGTGGGTAAACCATTGACTGCGAGGAATTAGATAGGTAACTTTCCATAGTCTGGGGATGCACATTTCCTATATGGAGCAGTTGGTAAGAACTGAGACAGGGTAAGCTAAGGATTCTGCTGCTAGTTTTAGGAAATTGGTGGGTAAACCATTGGCTGCAAGGGATAATATAGGACACTTTCCATAGTTGGGGGATGTATGCTTCCTGTTTGGAGCAGTTGATAAGAATTGAGACAGGGTAAGCTAAGGATTCTGCTTCTATTTTTAGGAAATTAGTGCATAAATCATTGGCTGTGAGGGACAATATATGACACTTTCCATAGTTGGGTGATGTATGATTCCTGCATGGAGCGGTTGATAAGAATTGAGACAGGATAAGCTAAGGATTCTGCTGCTCTTTTTAGGAAATTAGTGAGTAAACCATTGGCTGCGAGGGATAATATAGGACACGTTCCATAGTTGGAGGATGTAGACTTCCTGTATGGAGCGGTTGTAAGAATTGAGGCAGGGAAAGCTAAGGATGTTGCTGCTTTTTTAGGAAAGTAGTGGGTAAACCATTGGCTGTGAGGGATAATATAGGACACTTTCCATTGCTGAGGGATGTATGCCTTCCTGTATGGACCAGTTGATAAGAATTGAGACAAGGTAAGCTAAGGATTCCGCTTCTATTTTTAGGGAATTAGTGGGTAAACCATTGGCTGCAAGGGATGATATAGGACACTTTCCATTGGTGGCAGACGCATGCTTCCTATATGGAGCAGTTGATTAGAATTGAGACAGGGTAAGCTAAGGAGTTCTGCTATTTTTAGGAAATTAGTGGGTAAACCATTGGCTGCAAAGGATAATATATGACACTTCCCTTAGTTGGCTGATGTATGCTTCCTGTTTGGAGCAGTTGTTAAGAACTGAGACAGGGTAAGCTAAGGATTCTGCTGTTATTTTTTGGAAATTAGTGGGTAAACGATTGGCTGCGAAGGATAATATAGGACACTTTCCATAGTTGGGGGATGTACACTTCCTGTATGGAGTGGTTAAAAAGAATTGAGACAGGGTAAGCTAAGGATTCTGCTTCTATTTTAAGGTAATTAGCGTGTAAACCATTGGCTGCGAGGGATAATATAAGACACTTTCCATAGTTGATGGATGTATGCTTCCTGTATGGAGCAGTTGATGCGAGTTGAGACAGGACAAGGTAAGGATTCTGCTGCTATATTTACGAAATTAGTGGGTAAACCATTGGCTGCGAGGGATAATATATGACACTTTCCATAGTTGGGGGATGTATGCTTCCTGTATGGAGCAGTTGATAAGAATTGAGACAGGGTAAGCTAAGGATTCTGCTTCCGTTTTTAGGAAATTAGTGGGTGAACCATTGGCTGCGCGGGATAATATAGGACGCTTTCTATAGTTCAGGGATGTATGCTTCCTGTATGGTGCATTTGATAAAAATTGAGACAGGGTAATTTAAGGATTCTGTTGCTATTTTCAGAAAATTAGTGGGTAAACCATTGGCTGTGAGGGATAATATAGGTGACTTTCCATAGTTTGGGCATGCATGCCTCCTGTATGGAGCGGATGATAAGAATTGAGACAGGGTAAGCTAAGGATTCTGCTGCTATGTTTAGGAATTCAGTGGGTTAACCATTGTCTGCAAGGGATAATATATGACACTTTCCATAGTTCAGGGATGTAGTTTTCCTGTATGGAGTGGTTGATAAAAATTGAGACAGGGTAAGGTAAGAATTCTGCTGCCATTTTTAGGAAATTAGTGGGTAAACCATTGGCTACGAGGGATAATATATGACACTTTCCATAGTTGAGGGATGTAGGCTTCCTGTATGGAGCAGCTGGTAACAAATGAGACAGGGTACGCTAAGGATTCCGCTGCTATTTTTTTGAAATTGGTGGGTAAACCATTGTCTTTGAGTGATAATATAGGACACTTTCCATAGCTGAGGGATTTAGGCTTCCTGTATGGAGCATTGATAAGAACTTAGACAGGGTAAGCTAAGGAGTCTGCTTCTATTTTTAGGAAATTAGTGGGTAAACCATTGACTGCAAGGGATAATATTGGACACTTTCCATAGTTGAGGGATGTATGCTTCCTGTATGGAGCAGTTGATAAAAATTGAGACAGGGTAAGCTAAGGATTCTGCTGCCAATTTTTGGAAATTAGTGGGTAAACCATTGGCTGTGAGGGATAATATATGACACTTTCCATAGTTGGGATGTATGCTTCCTGTATAGAGCGGTTGATAAGAATTGAGACAACGTAAGCTAAGGATTCCGCTGCTAATTTTAGGAAATTAGTGGGTAAACCATTGGCTGCGAGGGATAATATATAACACTTTCCATAGTTGGGGTATGTATGCTTCCTGTATGGAGCAGTTGGTAAGGAATAAGACAGGGTAAGCTAAGGATTGAGCTGCTATTTTTAGGAAATTAGTGGATAAACCATTGGCTGCGAGGGATAATATATAACACTTTCTATAGTTGAGGGATGTATGCTTCCTGTATTGAGCGGTTGATAAGAATTGAGGCAGGGTAAGCTAAAGATTCTGCTGCTATTTTTAGGAAATTAGTAGATAAACCATTGTTTGCAAGGGATAATATAGGATTCTTTCCATGGTGGAGGGATGTAGACTTCCTGTAATGAGCGGTTGATAAGAATTGAGACATGGCAAGCTAAGGGTTCTGCTGCCATTTTTAGGAAATTAGTGGGTAAACCATTGCCTGCGAGGGGATAATATATGACACTTTCCCTAGTTGTGGGATGTATGCTTACTGTATGGAGCAGTTGACAAGAATTAAGACAGGGTAAGCTAAGGATTCTGCTGCTATTTTTAGGAAATTAGTGGGTAAACCACTGGCTGCGAGGAATAATATAGGTTACTTTCCATAGTTGGGGCATGTATGCTTCCTGTATAGAGTGGTTGATAAGAATTGATTCAGAGTAAGCTAAGGATTCTGCTTCTATTTTCAGGATATTAGTGGGTAAACCATTGGCTGCGAGGGATAATATAGGACACTTTCCGCAGTATCGGGATGTATGCTTCCTGTATTGAGTGGCTGATAAGAATTGAGACAGGGTAATTTAAGATTTCTGCTGCCATTTTTAGGAAATTAGTAGATAATCCATTGTCTGCGAGGGATAGTATAGGACACTTTCCATAGTTGGGGGATGTATGCTTACTGTATGGAGTGGTTGATAAGAATTGAGACTCGGTAAGCTAAGGATTTGGCAACCATTTTTAAGGAATTAGTGGGTAAACCACTGGCTGCGAGGGATAATTTATGTCACTTTCCATAGTTGAGGGATGTAGGCTTCCAGTATGCAGTAGTTGATAAGATTTGAGACAGGGTAAGCTTAGCATTCCACTGCTATTTTTAAAAAAATAATGGGTAAACCATTGGCTGCTAGGGATAATATATGACACTTTTCATAGCTGAGGGATGTATGCTTCCTGTATGGAACTGTTGATAAGAATTGAGACAGGGTGACCTAAGGATTTTGCTTCTATTTTTAGGAAATTAGTGGGTAAGCCATTGGCTTTGAGGGATAATATAGGACACTTTCCATAGTTGAAGGATGTATGCTTCCTGTATGGAATGTTTGATAAGAATTGAGACAGGGTAATCTAAGGATTCTACTGCCATTTTTTAGAAAATTAGTGGATAAACATTGGCTGCGAGTGATAATATATGACTTTTTCCATAGTTGAGGGATGTAGGCTTCCTGTATGGAGCGGTTGATAAGAATTGAGACAGGGTAAGCTAAGGATTCCACTGCTTTTTTTAGGAAATTAGTGGGTAAACCATTGGCTGTGAGGAATAATATAGGACACTTTCCATAGTTGAGGGATGTAGGCTTCCTGTATGGAGCAGTTGATAAGAAGTGAGACAAGGTAAGCTACGGATTCCACTACTATTTTTAGAAAATTAGTGGGTAAACCATTGGTTGCGAGTGATAATGTATGACACTTGCCATAGATGAGATATGTATGCTTCCTGTATAGAGTGGTTGATAAGAGTTGAGACAGGGTAAGCTATGGATTCTGCTGTTATTTTTTGGAAATTAGTGGGTAAACCATTGGCTGCGAGGGATAATATATGACACTTTCCATAGTTGAGGGATAGGTTCATAGGTTCATAGGTTCATACTAGGCTATCTGCCCTAAGGCATTTATAAGCCTAGCCAGAGTGTGTTTGGCTTTCGCCACCCATTTTAAATAAATTTTGCTATGCCCTTTTTTGAGGTTAGTATACTGTGCCTCTGTCTAACAGTGACACAGAAGTGATACCCGGGGTAAACCTACGGTCTCCCATCCACTCATCAAGATTCCTCTTGAAGAGAGTCAATGAGGGACTCTGCCTAACCTGGACTGGGATTTTATTCCAGAGTGAAGGGAGCCTCTGGGTTATGAATCTGTCCCTTCAGCATGTCCTATTTATTTCAGTGCTGAGGTTCAAGTCTCTCGAGCGCATAGCTCGATGGGATTTGGATTTTCTGAGGTGCAGCATGTCCATTAATTCCGGGTTGGACATGACTTTATACGTCAGGCACAGATCGCCTCTGAGCAGGTGGTATGCCACTGAGTATAGCTGGAGTTTCTTTAACCGGGCAGCATATGGCATCTGTTTGAGCCCTTTGATCCTCTTGGTGAGGTACTGTTGGGGTATTTCCAGTTGCTGCAGGTGTCTGGTAAGGTACATCCCAAAAGGGGCATTGTACTCAATTATGGGCCTGATAAGGGATGAGTAAAGAGGCACGATGACCTCCCCTGATCTAGATGTGAATCCCTTCATGATTAGGTAGGCTATATAAAATCTTTTTCTAACCACTTTGGCCACGTGGTTGTCAAATGAGAGATTGCTATCAACTTGGGTCCCCAGGCCCTAATTACTTCTTCCGTACTTAATGGATTACCACCTATGTGGTAATTTGTGGGCACTTTGTTTTTGCCAAAGGGGATGACTATACACTTTTTGGCTTCAGGTATGGAGCGGTTGATAAGAATTGCGACAGGGTAAGCTAAGTATTCTGCTGCTATTTTTAAGAAACTAATGGGTAAACCATCAGCTGTTAGAGTGGTTGTTTTCAGTTTTAAGAGTAGTTTTTTTAATTATGGAGGTTGGTATGAGTGAGTGCGTAAAGGAAGGTATATTTCTGTGAATTGTAGTTGGGGTTGATATAGAGTTATTCGTGGATAGTTGGGTAGATAATAGAACAGATTCTGTGAAGTGATGATTAAATTGAGAAGCTATGCTGCTATTATTAGTGTTGGTGTTTGGAGTTGGGGTAGTAGTGTTGCCGGGTTTTAGAAGTGAACTGATAGCTTTCCAGAACTTTTGCGGGTTTTTGGAGTGTTTGTTTTGGATACCTAGGAAGTAGTTCTGTTTATCCAGTTTTGTTTGTTTTTTGGCCTGATTCCGAAGTTGTTGGTAGTTTTGTCTGTCTAGGCTACTGTTATTCTTTTTTCAGATCTTGCAGGCTTTATCTCTGGACTTTATTAAGGCTCTTGTGCTCCTACTTAGCCATAGGGCATAGTTTGCTTTAGCTCTAATTTTTCTAATGGGAGCGACTGTTTTAAGTACATTGGTAAAAGTACTGTAGAAGAAATCAACTGCCTGGTCTAATGCTAGAATTTCTAGTGGGTGCCAGTTACATTGTTATAACATAGTTAAAAATTTGCAGCTTTACTTTGTTTCATCCCTATTTTGCTTATAAACTAAGGGTTTGGGTATGTTTACACATTTCCGAAGGAGGAATGTGGGGAAGTGATCACTGAGCTTAGGTAGACAGCCTACTTGATAATTTTGTTTGGGGAAATTTACTAAAGTATAATCAAGGATCGATTGTTTTTGGGATGTCCTGTCCACTCTAGTGGGCTCTTGGATGAGTTGTGAGAACCCAAATAAGTTAATATGGTTAGAGGGGTTGTTTGAGTTGCAGGTTAGCCAGTCTAAGTTTAGGTCTGCTAACAGGATAGTTTTGTGAGGCAGGTTGACTGCAGCCCATTGTAACATTTCCTCGATTATAGGAGAGTTGTTTCATAGAGGGATGAAACTACAGAGAATGTCAATTCTCTTTTTGTTGTTTAAGGATAAAACTGAGCCTAATGTTTCGTTATTCAGAAATGTGGGTAGTGGGGTTTGCAGAGGCTGGAGGTTAAGTGTGTTTTTAAATTGAATTGCAACTCCACCTCCCTTCTTGGCACCTCTGTCTAGTCTTAGGATGTTATAGCCTGAGGGAAGAATTTCTTTGTTTTGGGTGCTGGGTTTTAGCCAGGTCTCAGTAATGGTTAGTATATTGGGGGAGTAGTGGGCTATGAATGCATGTAAGTCATGTAATTTGTTAGAGATACTTCTAGAGTTAAAGTTAATAATAAGTAATTCTGATGTCTGTTTGTCTGAGGGTATGTTGCTGCACGGACCTGGGTTGGGGTGTATGTCCCCTGAGATTAGTAGGAATAGCTTGAGTTTTAATTGCATGTGCTAGGTCTATATTAGATCTAGATGATATTTGTCTACTGAAATGTACTGCGATGTGTGGTTTGTATATATAAAATATTGAGCTGTCATTAAATAGTGTGGAGCAGATGACAACATTTGAGTGAGTGTGTGTATGTGTGAAAGCATGTGTTATGTGGAAGGCATTGTTTAATGGTGTGTTAGCGTGTATGGCTGTGGTGCAGGCACTGTGCTCTGGTGTGAACTTGACCTGGATGATATCTTTGCTGGTCAGGGAGCTCAGGGCTATTATCTCTTGTGGTAGGGATACTGTGCTACCCTGTGACCTTGACCTGGATGATATCTTTGCTGGTCAGGGTGTGAAGGGCTAAATAGGTGTGCAGAAGCATTGTTATACAAGATTATTGGTCTTGCCTCCCACTTGACCAGTTTATTCTGTTCAGTCTTTTTACCGTTATGAATGTCTGTTACTGTTTATTTCTTTATTGTTTATACAATTTTCTTTCTACCAATAAAATAGTTTACTAACACTGGGGCTTTTCTCCCCGGTCCTCTGCTGGAAAAGGGTTTTATGCCCAGTCGGACTCTCCCGGTAAAGAAATGTAAAATAAATAAATAATAAATAAATATCTCTTGTGCTGGGGATACTGTGCTACCCTGTGGCCTTGACCTGGATGATATCTTTGCTGGTCAGAGTGCGCAGGACTTATTATCTCTTGTGGTAGGGATATTATGGCACTATGTAACCTTGACTGGGATGATGTTTATGAAGTGTGCCACTCTGGAAGGTAGGTCACTAGAGCATGTGGTAGCACCCGACATGGCTCATAAGTATGCCCTCACACAATGACCTACATACACAGTCATACCTTCTTTATACTGTACACCAGCCATGGGCAATACTGCCTTCTAGGAAGACTTAATTGCACTAGTAATTTTATATAAGCTGGAACATATATGAGAATTTTTTGCCACCATAGCCCTTCTGATAAACATTAATTCCCTGTCTCTGATTTCACTGCCCTCATATGACTGGGCTACATCATAACAAAGGTCCTATAACTCAGCTATCAGCTATACTAAGGACAGTGTGACAACAGACTGCCCATATATCGCACTTCTGCATGGCTGCTGATTGCTGATGAGTACCGTCTAACTCTGGCTATGCATAAGTAAAGGAAGTGAGCCCAACTGCATATGACCTGGATGACGACATACTATCTCCTGTGCAGATATATGTGAAGATATTCCACCACCCATGAATGAACTGAACAAGTGCCAACCATCCCATGTGTAGGTGTAAGTGAAGATCGTGGGTCCCCAGTGAATGCACTATATGAATGCCATCTATCTTCTCTGTAGGCATAAGCGAAGATAGTGGGTCCTCTGTGGATTTAGTGTAAAAGTGCCAGCCATCCCCTGTGTAGGTGTAAGCAAAGACAATGTGTCCCCTGTAAATGTACTGTATGAGTGCCAGTTATCCCCCTCTAGGTATAAGTAAAGATATCGGGCCCCCAGTGAATATACCGTACAAGTACAAACCATCCCCTGCACGGGTGTAAGTGAAGATCGTGGGTCCCCAGTGAATGTACGGCATGAATGGATTTATTCTACAAGTGGGAACCATCCCCTGTGTAAGTATAAGTAAAGATAGTGGGATATTATGGGATAGTTGTAAGTAAATATAATGGGCCCCCTGTGAATGTACTGTACAAGTGGCAACCATCCCCTGTGTAGGTGTAAGTGAAGGTAGAGGGTCCTCTTTGAATGCACTCTATGAATGCCAGCCATCCCCTGTACAGGTGTAAGTAAATATAGTGGATCCCCTGTGAAGATAGTGGGGATAATATACAATCATCCAGTACATCTACAGAAGCACAATCTACATAGGGTTATCCTCTATTGACTTTAGTTTTAATTATTGCAAATCTAGTAGCAAATGCAAATCACTATTATAAGCAAATTCTATGCTGGTACCCCCTCTAATTTATCTAATTCCTCGGAAAGTTGCTTTAATTTTGCAAATGAAATCAGGTATGTCTCAAGTTATATTGTCAGTGCAAAAATGCACAGATCGTCTATAACCTCTGTAAAAATACACAAATCTTTAAATTAACATGAATAAGTCTTTCATTTCTTTCTGGAAAAGTTGAAACTAAACCAATTTTTTTGTTTAGACTGGGAGTACTCACCTAATTTACTGGTAAGTACTGACTTTCAGGTTTATTGAACTGCTTTGAGAATAACTGAAACTGCTTAGATATAACAGTGTTTAAACACATCATTTATATGAAGGATCACTTCTTGAGCATGAAGCTATGTTCTGACTGGATTTTTCATCTAATTAATGGTTATTCCTTCAAGCTATGTATGGTAAATGAAAGTGAAAAAAATATGCAGGACATTTCTATGATAGCATGATTTCCCACAAATACAGTGGCATATTTAGTATCCCATTCCCCAATGTTTTAAATCTTATACATTTGTGTATGGGTGATTAAATTGTTAGCACTTGGTTCATGCAAGTTGTACTTCCATTTCTATTTGTTAGTGACTAGACCTGGCAACTACATTTACCAACATGTTATGATATGTTGTAAATTGTGATTACAAGCATTTGACTTTATCTTCAGTTAAGCTTCTAAGGAAATTTACTGTGATATAGATGAAGGTCTGATCACCTCATGTTTATTCATAGACATGATTAGATCCTTTGACATTGTCAACCACTCCCTACTTCTCAATAAATGCAATACAAATACAAATTTAATTTTGGCCATACAACAGTTCAATAGTTCAAAAGTTATCTACAAGACAAAATTTTCAGGTGTCCTTTGACAACTCTGCCTCATTGCCAGGGACATTACATTTATAAGTTTGACAAGGATCAGTTCTTAGGCCATGTTTTATCTTTCTGTTTATAAATTGTCTGACATATGAAACCCACAATACCTTGGAGTTACTCTTCACCCAATCCTTCACCTCACATAATCAAATAAGTGCCATGAAGACACTTACTCAGCATAAATTGTGTTATAAAATTATTTAATCTCACCTCCTCTCACCTATTACAAGTCAATCATTGGTTGAAAATATCCTCTTTCCAAAAATAGAGCATGCAGTCCTACTTCTGTGTCTTCATAAGAGCACCAACCTTCAAAAATTTCAGGTTACAGAACATAAAATTTGTAAATTGGCCCTTCTAGCCAATAACAGAACCCTTCATTGTTATCTGTAGAAAGGATGCCACCACTTAGAACCCTACTCACTACAAGCAAACCATCATAACGTATTTGAGAAAGCCAAGACCATGACATTATGCAAGCACAGTTAGCCACTTAGAACCCTACTCACTATAAGCAAACCATCATAACATATTTGAGAAAGCCAAGACCATGACATTATGCAAGCACAGATAGATGAAGAGTTTATTCTATGAAAAATGTAGTGTGGCATTGCTTCAGACAATTCTCTGAAAAATTGAAAAATGTAGTGTGGTAGTGCTTTTGACATATATAAAGGTTTAAAAGAGCCTATAGTCCTCTGTCAGATACAGATTTCATTGGTGTGAGTCTTTAGCAAACAAAGGAATAGTAACATCACTTATTGTTTTATTGTCTCTATTGGAGTCTATGGCCTTCTGCAAAAGACAGCTATCAGTGCATCAATGCATGACTTCTTACTAAAATTACAAATGAAGAACTGCTTAGGAAAAGTGATGTGGGGGATTCTGTCATGAGCAGAAAAACTGGAGCAGTAGGGAATTACGTGCAGGCAGTGAAAAAGTATACAGCTCTGTCCCAGTTTGAGTGGCGTTGGACTGTTTTGTTCATTGAGGTTTTGAGGATGCAGTTTCTACCATATAGATGTCAGTTATATAACTCTGTAAGAGATGTTAATTGTTTACTGCAGTCATGATGTCGCCTAAAGATGTATCCTGTTCTGTAATTGTGGTGTAAAGGACAGACACTGGCTAAAACTTATTTGTGATAGCATAGCAAAAAAAAGCATGCATTCTGAATTATTCATAAAGGAAAGACTTTGTTTATTTAACAAAGCATAATTTCTGAAGCTGACAGTCAGGTTATAATAATGTGCCTGTGAGCATTTAAGAATGGTTATATCCTTAGGACTGAATCCTGGATAACAGTCTGGCCTGTCTATTGCAGATGTTGTGAATATGAAATTCTCCCAGGAGTACTGTCTGTAAACCACATCAGATTGAGGGGAAGAGGTACATCAAGGAGTATGACAACCATCTTCTTCTTCTTCTTCTTTTGGATTTTCCCGGTTAGGGGTCGCCACAGCAGATAACCTGTCCACTCATGATTAGCAGTGGAATTTTACGGTGTCAAGTTGCCAGCCCGGAGCCTAACCTTCCACAGAAGGCACACACATGCACACACACACACCTAGGGCCAATGTAGAGTGTTCAATCCACCTACAGCATGTCTTTGGGATGTGGGAGGAAACCTGAGCACCTGGAGGAAACCCAGTCAAAGACTGTGATGGCATCTAGTATGTTCCACAGGGGCATTTATCACTTTTGAAATAGTGTGGGTGACCTTGAGTAAGGTAATCATGGCAGTGTGGGGCTTTCCTACAGTCTTAATAGCTTGAAAGTTATATAATTCAGCCTGGAAAGTGATTCTGCACTTGGTCAAGCCAAAGTTTTTTGGGCACTTAGAAAGTATAGTTAGAATAACAATGAGATAACAGCTATAAAGCTTGGGAATGCAGATGTCCACATGGAGGTGATAATCCTGACAAAAAGTTATTAAACAGTAAATGTAACCGGGGTGTTAAGATACCTCATATTAGAAACTGGGAATATAGCTGGATCAGCAGAGGAGAAAATTATCTCCTTTTGTAAGATTAGTTTTTAACTGACTGCCATGGACTAACTGTGTAAAATGCAAAATCCAAGTTATAAATCAATGTTGCAGTCAAGCAAATCGGAAGGACAAGCTAGAAGGATGTAGACTTATTAACCAGAGAGAGATCAGTGAGGCAAGTAATAACAAGTAATGACGACAGTAACAATATGCAGAAGACCTAGTATTCTGAAGTAATAACAAGTAATGAAGATGGTAACAATATGCAGAAGACCTAGTATTCTGAAGTAATAGCAAGTAATGAAGATGGTAACAATATGCAGAAGACCTAGTATTCTAAAGTAATAACAAGTAATGAAGATGGTAACAATATGCAGAAGACCTAGTATTCTGAAGTAATAGCAAGTAATGAAGATGGTAACAATATGCAGAAGACCTAGTATTGTGAAGTAATAACAAGGAATGAAGACAGTAACAATATGCAGAAGACCTAGTATTGTGAAGTAATAACAAGGAATGAAGATGGTAACAATATGCAGAAGACCTAGTATTGTGAAGTAATAACAAGGAATGAAGACAGTAACAATATGCAGAAGACCTAGTATTCTGAAGTAATAGCAAGTAATGAAGATGGTAACAATATGCAGAAGACCTAGTATTCTGAAGTAATAACAAGTAATGAAGATGGTAACAATATGCAGAAGACCTAGTATTCTGAAGTAATAGCAAGTAATGAAGATGGTAACAATATGCAGAAGACCTAGCATTGTGTAAAAATCTGAAGTGGAAGAAAAGTTTTTAGCATGATGTCTGATCCTTTCAGTGACAGTTTTGTATTTTCCTATGGAACTGGAACAAAGCCCCTTCCTTTATACAGTAAAATTTCAAAAAATAGATAGATAGATACATAGATAGATAGATAGATATATATGTGTGTGTGTATGCGTGTGTGCGCGCATGTGCGCGCGTGCGTGTGTGTGTGTGTGTGTGTGTGTGTGTGTGTGTGTGTGTGTGTGTGTGTGTGTGTGTGTGTGTGTGTGTGTGTGTGTGTGTGTGTGTGTGTGTGTGTGTGTGTGTGTGTCCAGTTATGTGAACTGGGAAAGCAGAGTAATCTATTTCAACACCTTTTAGCCATGCCCAGAGCCATGAAGCATATCTATTGTGGTCTCTCATAGACACTGTAGTTGGTAACATTTTATCACATCCTGCTTTATCACAGAATATTAACTACACAGTTAATAAACCTATTCTGCTCTTCTAAAGCAGTAACAAAGTACACAGTCATAAGTTGAGGTTTAATGAAACATCCACCTCATTTAGACAATCAGTTAGATAAACGCTGCATCAAATTGCTTCAGTGAATAGACCTACTAAAGGCTTACTTTGGATGTAATTAGAATGTGAAATATAAAAATAAAGCATATTATTGACACCTTGTTAGTAACAGAAGTTACATGCCCCTTTCTGAAGGCTGCTTTGCACATGCCTGTATGCTAGGGACATGGGTGCTGTTTAGCACCAGAAGTTCTCTTCAGAGCCCAGATGGTGCCTGGGTTCTAATCTACGATTGTTCACATTAACTCTTACGTTAAGGAGTGTTTGCTTCATCTCATATAGCTGTGGAGGTGGGCATGAAAGATACTCAGACTTTCCTCAGCATGTGCTGCACATTCTGGATAACATCCTGCTGTTAACAAAATACAACCACAAACTGACACCCATGTAACAGTCCCTAACGTACAATCTGCTATGGATTTCCTGAATACATTTATAAATGCATAACATCTGGTTTATTTTACCCCATAACTGAAGGCCTCTGCAGTATAAATGTGAAATAAATTATTTTTATTGTACATTATAAGTTACTAAACTGTAGCACCTGCTTCCATCTCTTCTATTCTGAAACAGCAACACCGTCAGTTCTGAATGAAACAGCTGTGACATGTCATCAATCAGAAGGCAGTGCAATATATAAAATAGTTATTTATAGAATTATATCTCTCATATTTAAAGCATCATATTCTATGAATTGTGCTAACAGTCATATTCTGTAATAATATGTCAGTATTGACAACACAAGATATTGCCTGTGAGCACTTGGAAGTGTGCTGAAAAGTGACCAAATTGTTTGCACAATATCGCAAATTGAAGTATAGAAGATCAAACATTCTTCCCAGACAAGTACTAAATATTCTAACTGATGGGGTAGCTGTACAAAATGCCTAGTGTATCGAGGGTGCTAAATGAAAGTTGTTAAGAATATTACCATTATCATTAAATTAAAACATATAGCTCAGCAAATCCTTCTTAAAGTAAAGCAGGACTCAGAAATGATGTAAATTATCAGTGAAGCAGTTTGTTACCACTTAAACAGGGAAGTGTCCGTGGCTCAGTGTGTCGCATATTTGCATTTGTTGCTGGAAGATCAAATGGCTGTGAGTTCTAGTCTCACTCCAGATGATAGAATTAATTGCCCATTACAGACAATGTAGTACAGTATTAGGGAGTGCTACAATCCTGACTGTGCCATCTTTCAAATGAGACTTTAAACCAAAGTCCCATCCTCCTGAGATGGTAGGTGTAAAAGATCCCATGGCACGAATAAAAAAAGAAAGGAAAATTCCCAGTGCCCCTATCAAATTTGTCCTAGTCAGTATGAATAAGAATTTTGAAACTTTTCTCCACGGGCCTCCACTGAAAATGTTTATTTACCCAGTCAGATTTTCCCAGTAATCAAATGTCAGTAAATAAATCAATAAACAAATACCACCTCCTGTCTCGCCTGAAAAGAGGCCATTAGCCTAATTGGACTAACTTGGTCAAGAAAGGCTAAATACATTAGTTGCACAACTCAGCCAGTAAAATCTGTGGACAGTAATTGAGATTAAAGGAATAATGTAATCATAGACTATAAAAATACATCTGGATATATCCTTGGCTAATAAAGCAGTTAGGCTATTTTAGATGCATAAAACATATTGCTTTAGTTTGGCTAAATATCTCAGTTATCCCATAATTTAAAATAACTGGTATGAAGCACTATACAAAACTGGGAAATAAGAAAAGGGTGAGGACAAATCTGGGGCTATACTCAAGAAATTTAGCACGATTCCTACAGTGGGGTAATGAAACTGTCATCTCTTTCAGACAGCCATTACATTTACAAAGATGGAAAAATAAAAATAAAATGAAAATGGGTCACATGTCAAACTGACCCCTTTACTTGTTTCTTCATCTCTTACATTTATAACTGACAACCAACACAGAATAACTATATACTGGGCATAAACAGTCATTGAGTATTTAATTACCATAAGGTGTTTAATGAATCATACTTATATTGTTTCCAGCAGTCCAGTGCTAAAGGAATACATTGGGATTTCTATTACCTGGTGAAATGCTTGTGAGCTTTCATTAGGATAGTTGTCCTTGAACCACTGACTTGAGGTACTGTAGTTTAAAAGTTCCCTGGTGAGGACAAGCATTGTCATGAGTTGTAGCGTTATGTCCTCGGTGTCCTAACAGCAGAATTTTATAGCTTTCTATAGATGGGATAAGTTGTACATTTTGCTTCCAGATGCCCAGAAAGACAGACTAACATTTCAGTAGCATGGCCTAGAGTCATGTAAGATAAGTCCAGGAGCATTTGGCTTTTCTCCAGAGCATTTCTCCTCGGGCCTCCGCTGAAAACAGGCTCTGTGGAACCTAGTCGGACATTCCCGGTCAACAAATGATAAATAAAAAAATTCTCCCCGGGCCTCCGCTGAAAACAGGCTCTGTGGAACCTAGTCGGACATTCCCGGTCAACAAATGATAAATAAAAAAATAAAATAAAAAAAATAAGTAACAACCACTGCAGGATGCAAAAAGTCAGAAGGTTTTGTATGGAGTTTTCTAGGCCAAGATTCTTCAGCAAAGAGAACATATGATTATGCTGTGTGCAGAAAAGATCAGGTTCTGTACATGGTTTGTGAGGGTTAAGTCATGCAAGGAGCAATGATTCTGCCAGCAGGTCTTCAGAAGGCCTACCAAGAAAAGACAGAGGACTTTGCAGAGGACAGAATGGTATCAGTTTTGCTTTAGTCGCCCTTCCTGATACTCAGGAAGACCACAAGGTAGACATGAGATGATATATGATTTGTAGAGAGATCCAGGTAGTGGGAATTATTTTGTGAATGGCCTTTTTTTTCATGTGTTAATTACATAAACCATCTAGCCATAGATCTGCTTTTAGTGGCAAACTGGGAGCACTGTCTGATTAAGTGATTTGCTTAATGTTGCACAGTAGACAAACAAAGATGGGGAAACCATGGATTACAGGCCAAAGCTTGTTAGCATCTCGCAGTCTTAATCCATTATGCTAAACTACTATACAATGAATGAATGAATGAATGGATCATACACATATGTCTACAATCTAAAACACTGAATGCTCATATGAGCAAATAGTATTACAGGCAGTGAATGCTCATATGAATGAATGTTGTTTTCAAGGGAGTTTTTGCAACCAGCATATGGCATTCAATTGTTGTGCATCAGGTTAAAGGAATTTGCCCTTACCCTGGTAATTTCCAGTCTCAGGTCTGGTATAAATAATTAGCAGGAGGTGTGTGTGTGTGGGGGGGAGGTGCAGGAGAGCTTGTCCCCCTGCAAAAAGAAAAAAAAGAAAGAAAAAAATTATATTGAATTTTTATTGTTTTTGATCATTTTTGATTCAGCCCAAAATGGTACTTTTTGATGGTTGGCATTTCAAATGTTCTGTGTTTGATGATAATATCTGGGAGTACTTACTATGATTTAAACAACTGAATGTTGACGTCAATCCTGTTGACCTCAAAAAGTAGTCAACACAAATGTTAACTGTGCACTATGCATGTGCAAGGAAAGTTAAAGAAAAAAGACAAACACATCAGTTTTTGCAAGGTGGCAAGCCCACCTGCACCACACATGTTGTGAGCTATCCCCCCACTTTGCTAATTATATATATTAACTCTGTGACTGGACAATTCCCAGGGAAGGGGCATATTCCCCAACTAAAGAAACTGTCAATCTCACACACTTGTCCTAATGTTGAATGTAAAACACTGAAAAAATGAGTTCAGTCATGCACAATAATGAAAAATAAAAAATGAACGCAATAATATCGAATAACTAAAACACTAGCCTCAAATTTGTCTAAATAGTGGCAGTGTTACAGGAAGGGTTTAATGGCCTTAAGGTGTAGGGTTAGGGTTGGGAAGGGACAGTGTAATGGTTAGGGTTGACACCCATTACTAAAGAGGGCAGGGGGGCTCTTTCATCTCATACACGTTCAGGGACTTCTTCAGAGTAATGAAAGAACTCCTGGTATTTTTTCATTATAAAATCTTGTGAACCAATAAAATAAAAACATTCATTTATCAATTAAGCACTTAAAGTGATACAAATGGAATTAAGCCATTTACTTTAAAAATATATTAGCATCCTCAATATACACCTCTCAAAGTTAATAAGTAAAATATGGATTGCTCCTGGGGAATAGAAGCTGCAGGTGGAGTTTTGGAAATTATGTAGTGACAAATTGGAGCCAGTTAATGCTGAATTATTGAATGAAGTCTGGAAATAATAGGCTCAACCCCCCTTATAGAAAGAAGCCATTATTGTGGATATTTTAAAAGAAGATAAAAACCCTCAGATGTCATCCACCTTCACAGCCATCAATATTTTAAACCATGGTTATAATATTTTATATTTGCTATGTTGGCAAAGATTGCACAGTGGATAACAAATTTAGTTGACCTCTACCAGCTTAGGTTTGTGGTGAGATGGCAAACTTAATGAAGATTTTAATTTATGATGGTCAATAAACTATAAGAAAAATTCTAGTTATAAAAAAAATCCTTGAACAATCAGGCATCTTCTGTAGACCCTTCATGGCCCTCAGTGTCCTATTTAGATGCAGGACATAATTATTATTTTGAGAAAACTTGGATAGTTTTAGAAAGGTCCTTGAGTTGTTAGCCTAGTAATAGGCTATTAATCTACGAAACTGAAAAAAATAGCAATGATTATCTAACTATTAAATCCTGCAAAGTGGTTGGACCACTTGGCTGCACTGCTATTCATAGATGGAATTCTGACATTCTAGTGTATTTCCTCTATTATTTATTTAGACATGTTGAGGACGAAAAATGCAATCCTCTGTCAATGACTCATGATTATTTTGGTGTTAACAAAATCTAAACAAATCATGTTGGAAACATGATATTAACATCCAATTTATTTGATAAACTAGGGTGTTAAGATCTCAGTTAAATTTTAACTAGAGATTAGAACATTTTCTCCCTAAATTAATTAGCCCAAGCCAAAGTGGATTTGCTTTTGATAGAAAGACTACAGCAAATTAAAATAATATACTGTCTCCATGGTTACAGTATCTTACATATACTGTCTCCATGGTCACACTATCTTATATACTGTCCCCATGGTGGTCACACTACCTTACATATACTGTCTCTATGCTCACACTATCTTACATATAATGTCTCCATGGTGGTCATGCTATTTTACATATACTGTCTCCATAGTGGTCACATTTTCTTACATATACTGTCTCCATGGTCACACTGTCTTATATATGCTATCCCCATGGCAGTCACACTATCTTACATATACTGTTTCCATGCTCACACTATCTTACATATAATGTCTCCATGGTGGTCACACTATCTTACATATACTGTTTCCATGTTCACACTATCTTACATATAATGTCTCCATGGTGGTCACACTATCATACATATACTGTGTACGTGGTCACACTATCATGCATATACTGTCTCCATGGTGGTCACACTATTTTACATATACTGACTCCATGCTCACACCATCTTACATGTACTGTCCCCATGGTGGTCACACTATCTTACACATACTGTCTCCATGGTGGTCACATTATCTTACATATACTGTCTCCATGGTCACACTATCTTATATATTTTATTTTTTATTTTGTATTTGTTGACTGGGCTAGTCTAACTGGATATATGTCAATTTTCAGTACAGGCCAAGGGAGATAAGCTCCACATAAACAAAAAATATTATCAACTTCAGGTACACATAAATAAAAAATATTAGCAACTTCAGGTACAGTACTAATTTAAGGTGAAGAATACAATTGTATAGCAGCATAGCAATTTTTAAAGTAGCACATAATAAGAAAGAGAAATGAAAGCACACTAACAAATAATAGCAACTTCAGGTACAGTAGTATTTTACAGTGTGGAATCCAATTGTTACATAGCAGCAGAGCAACTTTAAAGTAGCATATAGTAAGGAGAAAGGGAAAGAAGGTCTTTATAGGTATAGATAGGTGAAAACATGTTCATACAGTAAAAATACTTACTATACTAGTTCATACTCTGTAGTGCTTCCTATATAAGAGTACGTTGTTAGAGACTTTAGTTAGCTTAGCTGGATCTACTCTCTGAGGCTAATGAAAGAGTTGGATTAAATTGCAAATAGATAGGTAACGTTTAGACATAGTAAAGGGTATTATTAGTCTGGGTTACTACATGGGCATAACTAGTGGTTTTTAAGGTATTATCTAAGTTGCTTTTTGAACAGTTGCACTGTGGAGAGAGATGAAAGTTCCCTGGGAAGCACATTCCAGGATTTACCCACGGTGTTGGAAAACAGTGAATCCCCAGCCTTATTTTTGGATTTTACTGTAGATACTAGTACTTTATTGGCTGAGCGAAGGGTTGCCAAATTATTCTAAGGGGCAGCCCCTTTAAACTCCTGGATTCAGAAAGATGAATGCAAAGTTTTAAGACATAAAACTTCAATTTGTTTTTTCATTTATTGGCGTTCTTTTTCTACAACATAACCTCTGGATTACAAAGAACTTTCTGAATCCAGGAGTTTAAATGGGCTGGACCTGCAAGGGTGGTTTTTTCACCAGTTTGTTTTTTGTGTTTTGTTTTTTGAAGTTTCAGAAAATTATTATAAGGGGTTAGAAGGCTAGTAAGTATTGGAGTATTGTTGTGATGATAGAGGATCTTGTGGGCAATAATAAGTTGTTGAAATTGAAGCTGATTATGTAGTTCCAGCCAACCTAGTTGCTTTAGATTTTGACATTGGTGAGTTCGAAAGGAGGAACCAGTAGTAAATTTGGCAATTTTATTGTAGGAGGTAGCGAGTTTGTTAAGGTTGTTTTTTGATAGGTTGGTATAAATGGGAGAGGTGTAGAGGACAGTAGAGATTATATGGGTATGGGCAATAGTTGTTCTAGCTGTTGGAGTAAGGAAGGGTTTAATCCTGTAGAGGGAGGCTAGTTTTCTTATAACTGATTTTATTGTTGTGTTAATATGTGTGTCAAAGTTAAGATTATTGTCTATTGTTACACCTAAGAGCTTGGTGGCTGGGTCAGGAGATATGACAATGCCATCATTGGATATAATTTTGAAGTCAATTGGGGAGGACTTTTGTGTGGGAGTGAAGGGTAGTAGTAGTTTAGTCTTTTGGGAGTTCAGGAGGAGGCTATGCTGTAAGAACCAGCTACTATGTTAAGCACTGTTTGGGTAAGGGACTGGAGTTCAGGTGCAGAAGTGGCTGAGCATATTAGTGTGGAGTCGTCAGCATATTGTATACATGTAGCCTGAGGAATTATAAGATTAAGATCATTGATAAAAATCGAGAAAAGGGGAAGGCCCAAGACTGAACCTTGAGGGACGCCTAGGGTAATAGGAAGGTGAGAGGATAGATAATTCTAATAAAGCATGGCCTGATGGCTTCCTTGATAGGATGTAAACCACTGCAACGCCCGTGTATCTAGTGAGAGAGACTTAAGTGTATTCATAAGCAGCTGAAGGTTAACCATATCAAAGGCTTTTCATAGGTCGATAAAGAGTGCAGAGGACAGAGTATTGTTGTTATGTTTTTGTTACTGTCCCCATGGTGGTCACACTATCTTATATATACTGTCCCCATGCTAACACTATCTTACATGTACTGTCTTCATGGTGGTCATACTATCTTACATATACTGTCCCCATGGTGGTCACACTGTCTTACATGTACTGTCTCCGTAGTAGTCACCCTATCTTACATATAATGTCCTCATGGTGGTCACACTATCATACATATACTGACTCCATGGTGGTCACACTATCTTACATATAGTGTCTACATAGTAGTCACACTATCTTACATATACTGTCTCCATGGTGGTCACACTATCATACATATACTGTCTCCATAGTGGTCACCCTATCTTACATATACTGTGTCCATGGTCAAACTATCTTACATATACTGCCTCCATAGTGGTCACCCTATCTTACATATACTGTCTCCATGCTCACATTATCTTACATATACTGTGACCATGGTGGTCACACTATCTTATATATACTGTCTCCATGCTCACACTATCTTACATATAATGTCCCCATGGTGGTCACACTACCTTATATATACTGTCTCCATGCTCACACTATCTTACATATAATGTCCCCATGGTGGTCACACTATCTTATATATATACTGTCTCCATGCTCACACTATCTTACATATACTGTCTCCATGGTGGTCACACTATCTTATATATACTGTCTCCATGCTCACACTATCTTACATGTACTGTTTCCATAGTGGTCACCCTATCTTACATATAATGTCTCCATGCTCACATTATCTTACATATACTGTCTCCATGGTGGTCACACTATCTTACATGTACTATCTCCATGGTGGTGTGACTATCTTACATATACTGTCTCCATGCTCACACTATCTTACATATACTGACTCCATGGTCACACTATCTTACATATACTGTGTCTATAGTGGTCACACTAACTTACATATAATGTCTCCATGGTCACAATATCTTACATATACTGTGTCAATGGTGGTCACACTATCTTACATATACTGTCTCCATAGTCACACTATCATACATATACTGACTCCATGGTGGTCACACTATCTTACATATAGTGTCTACATAGTAGTCACACTATCACATATATACTGTCTCCATAGTGGGTACACTATCTTACATATACTGTCTCCATGGTGGTCACACTATCTCACATATACTGTCTCCATGGTGGTCACACTATCTTACATATACTGTCTCCATGGTGGTAACACTATCTTACATATACTGTCTCCATGGACACACTATCTTACATATACTGTGTCTATAGTGGTCACACTATCTTACATATACTGTCTACATGGTCACATTATCATGCATATACTGTCTCCATAGTGGTCACCCTATCTTACATATAATGTCTCCATGCTCACACTATCTTACATATACTGTCTCCATGGTGGTCACACTATCTTATATATACTGTCTCCATGCTCCCACTATCTTACATGTACTGACTCCATAGTGGTCACACTATCTTGCATATAATGTCGCCATGCTCACACTATCTTACATATACTGTCTCCATGGTGGTCACACTGTCTTACATGTACTGTCTCCATGGTGGTGTGACTATCTTACATATACTGTCTCCATGCTCACACTATCTTACATATACTGTCTCCATGGTCACACTATCTTACATATACTGTGTCTATAGTGGTCACCCTATCTTACTTATAATGTCTCCATGGTCACAATATCTTACATATACTGTGTCCATGGTGGTCACACTATCTTATATATACTGTCTCCATGCTCACACTATCTTATATGTACTGTCTCCATAGTGGTCACCCTATCTTACATATAATGTCTCCATGGTCACAATATCTTACATATACTGTGTCCATGGTGGTCACACTATCTTACATGTACTGTCTCCATAGTCACACTATCAAACATATACTGACTCCATGGTGGTCACACTATCACACATATACTGTCTCCATAGTGGGTACATTATCTTACATATACTGTCTCCATGGTGGTCACACTATCTCACATATACTGTCTCCATGGTGGTCACACTATCTTACATATACTGTCTCCATGGTGGTAACACTATCTTACATATACTGTCTCCATGGACACACTATCTTACATATACTATGTCTATAGTGGTCACACTATCTTACATATACTGTCTACATGGTCACATTATCATGCATATACTGTCTCCATAGTGGTCACCCTATCTTACATATAATGTCTCCATGCTCACACTATCTTACATATACTGTCTCCATGGTGGTCACACTATCTTATATATACTGTCTCCATGCTCCCACTATCTTACATGTACTGTCTCCATAGTGGTCACACTATCTTGCATATAATGTCTCCATGCTCACACTATCTTACATATACTGTCGCCATGGTGATCACACTGTCTTACATGTACTGTCTCCATGGTGGTGTGACTATCTTACATATACTGTCTCCATGGTGGTCACACTATCTTACATGTACTGTCTCCATGGTGGTGTGACTATCTTACATATACTGTCTCCATGCTCACACTATCTTACATATACTGTCTCCATGGTCACACTATCTTAAATATACTGTGTCTATAGTGGTCACCCTATCTTACATATAATGTCTCCATGTTCACAATATCTTACATATACTGTGTCCATGGTGGTCACACTATCTTATATATACTGTCTCCATGCTCACACTATCTTATATGTACTGTCTCCATAGTGGTCACCCTATCTTACATATAATGTCTCCATGGTCACAATATTTTACATATACTGTGTCCATGGAGGTCACACTATCTTACATATACTGTCTCCATAGTCACACTATCATACATATACTGACTCCATGGTGGTCACACTATCTTACATATAGTGTCTACATAGTAGTCACACTATCACACATATACTGTCTCCATAGTGGGTACACTATCTTACATATATTGTCTCCATGGTGGTCACACTATCTTACATATACTGTCTCCATGGTGGTCACACTATCTTACATATAATGTCTCCATGGTGGTCACACTATCTTACATATACTGTCTCCATGGACACACTATCTTACATATACTGTGTCTATAGTGGTCACACTATCTTACATATACTGTCTACATGGTCACACTATCATTCATATACTGTCTCCATAGTGGGCACACTATCTTACATATACTGTCTCCATGGTGGTCACACTATCTTACATATACTGTCTACATGGTCACACTATCATACATATACTGACTCCATGGTGGTCACACTATCTTACATATAGTGTCTCCATGGTGGTCTCACTATCATAGATATACTGTCTCCATAGTGGGCACACTATCTTACATAAACTGTCTCCATGGTGGTCACACTATCTTACATATACTGTCTCCATGGTGGTTACACTATCTTACGTATACTGACTCCATGGTCACACTATCTTGCATGTACTGTATCCATGGTGGTCACACTATCTTACATATACTGTCTCCATGGTGGTCACACTATCTTACATATACTGACTCCATGGTGGTCACACTATCTTACATATAGTGTCTCCATGGTGGTCACACTATCATAGATATACTGTCTCCATAGTGGGCACACTAACTTACATATACTGTCTCCATGGTGGTCACACTATCTTACATATACTGTCTCCATGGTGGTCACACTATCTTACATATACTGACTCCATGGTCACACTATCTTACATGTACTGTATCCATGGTGGTCACACAATCATATATATATTGTTAACATCATCACACTATCATACATATACTGTCTCCATGGTATTCACACTATCTTACATATACTGTCTCCATAGTGGTCACACTATCTTACATATACTGTCTCCATGGTCACACTATCATATATATACTGAATGGTGATCACACTATCTTACATACACTGTCTCCATGGTGGTCACACTATCATACATATACTGTTTACATGGTCACACTATCCTACAAACACTGTGTCCATGGTGGTCAGATTATCTTTACATATACTGTCTACATGGTTACACTATCTTACATATACTGACTCCATGGTCACACTGTCTTACCTGTACAGCTTCCATGGTGGTCACACTATCATACATATACTGTCTACATGGTCAAACTATCTTACATGTACTGTCTCCATGGTGGTCACACTCTCTTTGATATACTGTGTACATGGTCACACTATCATACATATACTGTCTCCATTGTGGTCTTACATATACTGTCTCCATGGTGGTCACACTATTATACATATAAAGTCTCCATGGTGGTCACACTATCTTACATATACTGACTTAATGGTCTCACTATCTTACATGTACTGTCTTCATGCTGGTCACACTATCTTACATATACAGTCTCCATGGTGCTCACACTATCTTACATATACTGATTCCATGGTCACACTATCTTACATTTAATGTCTCCATGGTGGTCAGGCTATTTTACATATACTGCCTACATAGTCACAGTATCATATATATACTATCTCCATGCTGGTCACACTATCTTACATATACTGTCTCTATGGTAGTCACAATATCATACATATACTGTCTACATGGTCACACTACCATACATATACTGACTCTATGGTGATCACACTATCTTACATATAATGACTGCATGGTGGTAACGCTATTTTACATATACTGTCTCCCTGATGGTAACATTATGTTACATACACTAACTCCATGGTCAAACTGTCTTACATGTACTGTCTCCATGGTGGTCACACTATCTTACATATACTGTCTCCATGGTGGTCACACTATCTTACATATATTGTCTCCATGGTGGTCACACTGTCTTACATATACCGTCTCCATGGTGGTCACAGTATCTTACATATACTGTCTCCATGGTGGTCACATTAGCTTACATATACTGTCTACATGGTCACACTATCTTATATATACTGCCTCAATGCTGGTCACACTATCTTACATGTAATGTCTCCATGGTGGTCACACTATCTTACATATAATGTCTCCATGGTGGTCACACTATCTTACATATACTGTCTCCATGGTGGTCACACTATCATACATATACTGTCTACATGGTCACAGTATCATACATATACTATCTCCATGGTGGTCACACTATCTTAACTATACTGTCTCCATGGTGGTCACAATATCATACATATACTGTCTACATGGTCACACTATCATGCATATACTGTGTCCACGGTGATCACACGTCTGCATGGAGGTAATGCTTTTTTATATATACTGTCTCCATGATGGTAACATTATCTTACATACACTGACTCCATGGCCAAACTATCTTACATGTACTGTCACCATGGTGGTCACACTATCTTACATATACTGTCTCCATGTTGATCACACTGTCTTACATAGACTGTCTCCATGGTGGTCACAGTATCTTACATATACTGTCTCCATGGTAGTCACGCTATTTTACATATACTGTCTCCGTGATAGTAACATTATCTTACATCCACTGACTTCATGGTCAAACAATCTTACATGTACTTGCTCCATGGCGGTCACACTATCATACATGTACCATCTACATGGTCATACTATCATACATATACTGTCTCCATGGTGGTCACACTATCATACATATACTGTCTCCATGGTGGTCACACTATCATGCACATACTGTCTACATACCAACACTATCGTACATATACTGTCTCCATGGTAGTCACACTATCTTACATGTACTTTTTCTATGGTTGTCACACTATCCTTCAAATACTGTCTCCATGGTCACACTATCATACATATACTGTCTCCATAGTGCTCACACTATTTTACATATACCATCACCATGGTGGTCACATTATCTTACATATACTATCTCCATGGTCACACTATCATACATATAGGGTCTCTATGGTGGTTACACTATCTTACATGTACTATCTCCATGGTCACAATATCTTACATATGTTGTCTCCATGGAGGTCACATGATCTTACATGTACTGTCTCCATGGTTGTCACACTATCATACATATAGTGTCTACATGGTCACACTATCATACATATACTGTCTCCATAGTGGTCGCACTATCATACATATACTGTCTCCATGGTGGTCACACTATCTTACATATACTGACTCCATGGTGGTCACACTATCTTACATATACTGTCTCCATGGTGGTCACACTATCTTACATATATTGTCTCCATCTTGGTCACACTATCATACACTTACTGTCTCCATGGTGGTCACACAATCTTACATATACTGTCTCCATGGTGGTTACACTATATTACATATACTGACTCCATGGTCACACTATCTTACATATACTGTCTACATGGTCACACTATCATACATATACACTCTCCATGGTGGTCACACTATCGTACATATATTGTCTTCATGGTGGTTACACTATCTTACATATACTGACTTCATGGTCACACTATCTTATATATACTCTCTCCATGGTTGTCACACTATCATACATATACTGTGTACATGGTCACACTATCATACATACACTGCCTCCATGGTGGTCATACTATCATACATATACTGTCTCCATGGTGGTCACACTATCTTACATATACTGTCTCCATGGAGGTCACACTATCTTACATATACTGACTCCATGGTCACACTATCTTACATGTACTATATCCATGGTGGTCACACAATCATAGATATATTGTTAACTTCATCACACTATCATACATATACTGTCTCCATGGTGGTCACACTATCTTACATATACTGTCTCCATAGTGGTCACACTATCTTACATATACTGTCTCCATGGTCACACTATCATACATATACTGAATGGTGATCACACTATCTTACATACACTGTTTCCATGGTGGTCACACTATCTTACATATACTGTCTCCATGGTCACACTATCTTACATACATTGTCTCCATGGTGGTCACATTATCTTACATACTCTGCCTACATGGTCACACTATCTTACATATGCTGATTCCATGGTCACTCTATCTTACATGTACTGTCTCCATGGTGGTCACACTATCAAACATATACTGTTTACATGGTCACACTATCCTACAAACACTGTGTCCATGGTCGTCAGATTATCTTACATATACTGTCTACATGGTTACACTATCTTACATATACTGACTCCATGGTCACACTGTCTTACATGTACAGTTTCCATGGTGGTCACACTATCATACATATACTGTCTACATGGTCAAACTATCTTACATGTACTGTCTCCATAGTGGTCACACTCTCTTTGATATACTGTGTACATGGTCACACTATCATACATATACTGTCTCCATTGTGGTCTTACATATACTGTCTCCATGGTGGTCACACTATTATACATATACTGACTCCATGGTCACACTATCTTATGTATACTGTCTCCATGGTGGTCATACTATCTTACATATACTGACTCCATAGTCACAGTATCTTACATGTACTTTCTCAATGGTGGTCACACTATCTTACATATACTGACTTCATGGTCTCACTATCTTACATGTACTGTCTTCATGCTGGTCACACTATCTTACATATACTGTCTCCATGGTGCTCACACTATCTTACATATACTGATTCCATGGTCACACTATCTTACATGTACTGTCTCAATGGTAGTCACACTATCTTACATATACTGACTCCATGGTCACACTATCTTACATTTAATGTCTCCATGGTGGTCAGGCTATTTTACATATACTGCCTACATAGTCACAGTATCATACATATTCTATCTCCATGGTGGTCACACTATCTTACATATACTGTCTCTATGGTGGTCACAATATCATACATATACTGTCTACATGGTCACACTACCATACATATACTGACTCTATGGTGATCACACTATCTTACATATAATGACTGCATGGTGGTAATGCTATTTTACATATACTGTCTCCCTGATGGTAACATTATGTTACATACACTAACTCCATGGTCAAACTGTCTTACATGTACTGTCTCCATGGTGGTCACACTATCTTACATGTACTGTCTCCATGGTGGTGTGACTATCTTACATATACTGTCTCCATGCTCACACTATCTTACATATACTGTCTCCATGGTCACACTATCTTACATATACTGTGTCTAGATTGGTCACCCTATCTTACATATAATGTCTCCATGGTCACAATATCTTACATATAATGTGTCCATGGTGGTCACACTATCTTATATGTACTGTCTCCATGCTCACACTATCTTATATGTACTGTCTACATAGTGGTCACCCTATCTTACATATAATGTCTCCATGGTCACAATATTTTACATATACTGTGTCCATGGAGGTCACACTATCTTACATATACTGTCTCCATAGTCACACTATCATACATATACTGACTCCATGGTGGTCACACTATCTTACATATAGTGTCTACATAGTAGTCACACTATCACACATATACTGTCTCCATAGTGGGTACACTATCTTACATATACTGTCTCCATGGTGGTCACACTATCTTACATATACTGTCTCCATGGTGGTCACACTATCTTACATATAATGTCTCCATGGTGGTCACACTATCTTACATATACTGTCTCCATGGACACACTATCTTACATATACTGTGTCTATGGAGGTCACACTATCTTACATATACTGTCTACATGGTCACACTATCATTCATATACTGTCTCCATGGTGGTTACATTATCTTACATTCTCTGCCTACATGGTCACACTATCTTACATATGCTGATTCCATGGTCACTCTATCTTACATGTACTGTCTCCATGGACACACTATCTTACATATACTGTGTCTATAGTGGTCACACTATCTTACATATACTGTTTACATGGTCACACTATCCTACAAACACTGTGTCCATGGTGGTCAGATTATCTTACATATACTGTCTACATGGTTACACTATCTTACATATACTGACTCCATGGTCACACTGTCTTACATGTGCAGTTTGCATGGTGGTCACACTATCATACATATACTGTCTACATGGTCAAACTATCTTACATGTACTGTCTCCATGGTGGTCACACTCTCTTTGATATACTGTGTACATGGTCACACTATCATACATATACTGTCTCCATTGTGGTCTTACATATACTGTCTCCATGGTGGTCACACTATCTTGCATATACTGTCTACATGGTCACACTATCATACATATACTGACTCCATGGTGGTCACACTATCTTACATATAGTGTCTCCATGGTGGTCTCACTATCATAGATATACTGTCTCCATAGTGGGCACACTATCTTACATATACTGTCTCCATGGTGGTCACACTATCTTACATATACTGTCTCCATGGTGGTCACACTATCTTACTTATACTGACTTCATGGTCACACTATCTTACATGTACGGTATCCATGGTGGTCACACTATCTTACATATACTGTCTCCATGGTGGTCACACTATCTTACATATACTGACTCCATGGTGGTCACACTATCTTACATATAGTGTCTCCATGGTGGTTACACTATCATAGATATACTGTCTCCATAGTGGGCACACTAACTTACATATACTGTCTCCATGGTGGTCACACTATCTTACATATACTGTCTCCATGGTGGTCACACTATCTTACATATACTGACTCCATGGTCACACTATCTTACATGTACTGTATCCATGGTGGTCACACAATCATAGATATATTGTTAACATCATCACACTATCATACATATACTGTCTCCATGGTGGTCACACTATCTTACATATACTGTCTCCATAGTGGTCACACTATCTTACATATACTGTCTACATGGTCACACTATCATACATATACTGACTCCATGGTGGTCACACTATCATACATATACTGTCTCCATGGTGGTCACACTATCTTACATATACTGTCTCCATGGTGGTCACACTATCTTGCATATACTGTCTACATGGTCACACTATCATACATATACTGACTCCATGGTGGTCACACTATCTTACATATAGTGTCTCCATGGTGGTCTCACTATCATAGATATACTGTCTCCATAGTGGGCACACTATCTTACATATACTGTCTCCATGGTGGTCACACTATCTTACATATACTGTCTCCATGGTGGTCACACTATCTTACGTATACTGACTCCATGGTCACACTATCTTACATGTACGGTATCCATGGTGGTCACACTATCTTACATATACTGTCTCCATGGTGGTCACACTATCTTACATATACTGACTCCATGGTGGTCACACTATCTTACATATAGTGTCTCCATGGTGGTTACACTATCATAGATATACTGTCTCCATAGTGGGCACACTAACTTACATATACTGTCTCCATGGTGGTCACACTATCTTACATATACTGTCTCCATGGTGGTCACACTATCTTACATATACTGACTCCATGGTCACACTATCTTACATGTACTGTATCCATGGTGGTCACACAATCATAGATATATTGTTAACATCATCACACTATCATACATATACTGTCTCCATGGTGGTCACACTATCTTACATATACTGTCTCCATAGTGGTCACACTATCTTACATATACTGTCTCCATGGTCACACTATCATACATATACTGAATGGTGATCACACTATCTTACATACACTGTCTCCATGGTGGTCACACTATCTTACATATACTGCCTCCATGGTCACACTATCCTACATACATTGTCTCCATGGTGGTCACATTATCTTACATACTCTGCCTACATGGTCACACTATCTTACATATGCTGATTCCATGGTCACTCTATCTTACATGTACTGTCTCCATGGTAGTCACAATATCATACATATACTGTTTACATGGTCACACTATCCAACAAACACTGTGTCCATGGTGGTCAGATTATCTTACATATACTGTCTACATGGTTACACTATCTTACATATACTGACTCCATGGTCACACGGTCTTACATGTACAGTTTCCATGGTGGTCACACTATCATACATATACTGTCTACATGGTCAAACTATCTTACATGTACTGTCTCCATGGTGGTCACACTCTCTTTGATATACTGTGTACATTGTCACACTATCATACATATACTGTCTCCATTGTGGTCTTACATATACTGTCTCCATGGTGGTCACACTATTATACATATAAAGTCTCCATGGTGGTCACACTATCTTACATATACTGACTCCATGGTCACACTATCTTATGTATACTGTCTCCATGGTGGTCATACTATCTTACATATACTGACTCCATAGTCACACTATCTTACATGTACTGTCTCAATGGTGGTCACACTATCTTACATATACTGACTTCATGGTCTCACTATCTTACAGGTATTGTCTTCATGCTGGTCACACTATCTTACATATACTGTCTCCATGGTGCTCACACTATCTTACATATACTGATTCCATGGTCACACTATCTTACATTTAATGTCTCCATGGTGGTCAGGCTATTTTACATATACTGCCTACATAGTCACAGTATCATACATATACTATCTCCATGGTGGTCACACTATCTTGCATATACTGTCTCTATGGTGGTCACAATATCATACATATACTGTCTACATGGTCACACTACCATACATATACTGACTCTATGGTGATCACACTATCTTACATATAATGACTGCATGATGGTAATGCTATTTTACATATACTGTCTACCTGATGGTAACATTATGTTACATACACTAACTCCATGGTCAAACTGTCTTACATGTACTGTCTCCATGGTGGTCACACTATCTTACATATACTGTCTCCATGGTGGTCACACTATCTTACATATACTGTCTCCATGGTGATCACACTCTCTTAAATATACTGTCTCCATGGTGGTCACAGTATCTTACATATACTGTCTCCATGGTGGTCACACTAGCTTACATATACTGTCTACATGGTCACACTATCTTATATATACTTCCTCAATGGTGGTCACACTATCTGACATGTAATGTCTCCATGGTGGTCACACTATCTTACATATAATGTCTCCATGGTGGTCACACTATCTTACATATACTGTCTCCATGGTGGTCACACTATCATACGTATACTGTCTACATGGTCACAGTATCATACATATACTATCTCCATGGTGGTCACACTAGCTTACAAATACTGTCTCCATGGTGGTCACAATATCATACATATACTGTCTACATGGTCACACTATCATGCATATACTGTGTCCACGGTGATCACACGTCTGCATGGAGCTAATGCTTTTTTATATATACTGTCTCCATGATGGTAACATTATCTTACATACACTGACTCCATGGCCAAACTATCTTACATGTACTGTCACCATGGTGGTCACACTATCTTACATATACTTCCTCCATGGTGGTCACACTATCTTACATATACTGTCTCCATGTTGATTACACTGTCTTACATAGACTGTCTCCATGGTGGTCACAGTATCTTACATATACTGTCTCCATGGTGGTCACACTCTTTTACATATACTGTCTACATTGTTACACTATCGTATATATACTGTCCCCACTGTGATCACACTATCTTACATATAATGTCTCCATGGTAGTCACACTATTTTACATATACTGTCTCCATGATAGTAACATTATCTTACATACACTGACTGCATGGTCAAACAATCTTACATGTACTTGCTCCCTGGCGGTCACACTATCATACATGTACCATCTACATGGTCACACTATCATACATATACTGTCTCCATGGTGGTCACACTATCATGCACATACTGTCTACATACCAACACTATCGTACATATACTGTCTCCATGGTAGTCACACTATCTTACATGTACTTTTTCTATGGTTGTCACACTATCCTTCAAATACTGTCTCCATGGTCACACTATCATGCATATACTGTCTACATAGTGCTCACACTATCTTACATATACCATCACCATGGTGGTCACATTATCTTACATATACTATCTCCATGGTCACACTGTCGTACATATAGGGTCTCTATGGGGGTTACACTATCTTACATGTACTGTCTCCATGGTCACAACATCTTACATATGTTGTCTCCATGGAGGTCACACTATCTTACATGTACTGTATCCATGGTTGTCACACTATCATGGATATAATGTCTACATGGTCACACTATCATACATATACTGTCTCCATGGTGGTCACACTATCATACATATACTGTCTCCATGGTGGTCACACTATCTTACATATACTGACTCCATGGTGGTCACACTATCTTACATATACTGTCTCCATGGTGGTCACACTATCTTACATATATTGTCTCCATCTTGGTCACACTATCATACACTTACTGTCTCCATGGTGGTCACACAATCTTACATTTCCTGTCTCCATGGTGGTTACACTATATTACATATACTGACTCCATGGTCACACTATCTTGCATATACTGTCTACATGGTCACACTATCATACATATGCACTCTCCATGGTGGTCACACTATCTTACATATATTGTCTTCATGGTGGTTACAATATCTTACATATACTGACTTCATTGTCACACTATCTTATATATGCTGTCTCCATGGTTGTCACACTATCATACATATACTCTGTACATGGCCACACTATCATACATATACTGTCTCCATGGTGGTCATACTATCATACATATACTGTCTCCATGGTGGTCACACTATCTTACATATATTGTCTCCATGGTGGTCACACTATCATATACTGTACCAATGTAGCTTCATCAGAGGCTAAAAACACAGAAAAAAGGCGCCAACCAGAATTTATACTACAGGCAGCCTTATCAAATTCAGCTGTTATACGTAGTACATCACTTCCTTAAAGTTAATTAGATATTTTCAAAACAATGTTTCTTAAAGAACACTTTCAACAACCATCTTAAGTAATGTTTCCTACCCTTCCAATAATAACAAATACATTTAAAATGAGTACATTAAAATAAAATCAATATATGACAATAAAAAATATACATACATATATATATATATATATATATATATATGTGTGTGTACATACATACATATATACACACGCACACACACGCGCACATGTATGTGTGTGTATAAAATTTTTTACTAAGGTAAAAATTTTTAAAATATTAAAATAAAACAACCAAACATATAATGCCAATAACAACTTTAGATGCAAGAAATAGTGTACTGCTTATTTGGCAAAAATGTTTTATCTCTGTACTGGACGTAAAAAATCTGATTTAATTCCTATTAAAATTTAATTCATGTTATAATTAATCAGCGTAAATAGGACCTATATTTCAGCACAGGGGCTATATTGCAGCTCTCGTTTAAGCCTGGCATATTAAAGGCATCTAACTTGAGCTGCCAATGTAATTCTAAAATTTCTAATAGTAAAGAAATAGGTCCTCCCCTGATAGACTTCTGTTTACAGTCAATACCCATAAACACAAAATTATGCCCAATATTCGATTCCACATGTTTAGCAAGTGCGTTCTCACTTTTTTTATTCCTAATGGCATATATATATATGTTGATATATGCGCTCTCTGAATTTTCTATCAGTTTTTCCGACATAAAATGCCGGACAACATACACAGAGAGCTACATATATAACAGATTTAGTGTCACAATTTATTCTACAGTTTATCCTATAATTTTTATGGCCTATGCTAAACGAATTACCAGTTCGCAGAACGTGGCACCAGTTGCAAGTCCCACAAGTGAAACACCCTTTTGTTCTTTGGAGAGCTTGGTTAGATACATTTGTTTGTAATAATTCTTTAATATTATTACCTCTCCTAAATGTAATCCTTGGTTTATTGCCAAGTTTCTCGACCAACAAAGAATTATTGGTGATGAAATACCAATTCTTAACGATGATCTCTGATATTTCTTTTGAGTTCAAATTAAAGACAGTAGAAAAGGACAAAGTAAAGTCACTTCTAGGTTCCTCAATCATAGTGGCAGGACTAAATCCTGTACCTGTCACCTCCATTAGAGTACCTTGTTCACTTGGGTTTACAATTCTGCGATCGAATATTAAGGGGCAGATGATCCCATTCCTTCTTTTGTTAGTAACTTCTAACGTTATTTCTTCTATAACTGAGGATGGATAACCCCTATCCAAGAAAAACTCAGTAAGGAGAATACATTCTTTCTCAAAGTCTTTGAGTTCACTACACATCCTAACAGCCCTAACTAGTTGTCCTTTAATAATTGCTTTTTTTAGTTTAAATGGGTGGGCACTTGTGTAGTGTAAGAATGAATTGATGTAAGTGTCCTTACGATGAATAGATGAAATAAATCTAAGATTCCTTGTATCCTTTTTAAGTTTCACATCCAAGTAGTCTATCTCACAGGTGTCAAATTTAGAAGTAAAACTAAGGAATGTTGTTGTGTTGTTAAAATAATCGATCAACGACCGTGCCTCTTCTTCATTGCCCTTGAACAGAATAAAAATGTCATCAAGGAATCTAGTGTAATGACATATTCTGTCTTTCCATGATGGATGGTTCAGGACAAATTTTCTCTCCCAGTGTGCCATAAACAAGTTGGCTACAATGGCACCACACGGAGAACCCATTGCAACGCCCTGTTTCTGGATATAATAATCTTTTCCAAAAACAAAAAAATTAGAGGACAGCACTATATCTAAGAGTTCTGTAATGTTATTTATCTCTTCTCTTGGAGCTTTTAATTCAGACAGTAACAACTCCAACCACTCAATAGCCTCCAAATGTGGTATTGAAGTGTATAAATCGACTACGTCGACTGTCAAAAAGTTGTAATCGCTGTCAAATTCAATATTATTAATACTTCCTAAAAAACTCCATGAGTCTTTACAAATACTTGGAATACATTCCAAGTATTTGTTTAACAGAAAATCTATATACTTGGCTGATGGGTAAGTAATGGAAGACCTTCCATCAACCAATGCCCTCATAGGCGGATCCCCAAGATTCTTATGAATCTTGGGTATACCAAACATAACGGGCGTCCTCGGTTGACTAATATTGATATATTCATAAGTCTCGAGATCTATTCTACCCTCAATGAAAAGGTCCCTATAATAACCCTTAATCCTATGGTTATTGGTATTCATTTCATTGAGGGATGAATTATTGTATGTGGGTGTATCCAAAACCAATGACATTTTTTCATTGTATAGACTATGTTCAAAGACAACAAGACCCCCTCCTTTGTCTGGTTTCATAACCCTGACAGAGGATTCTTTAAGTTGGTTAAGGGCCTGCAACTGTTCCTTTGAGATGTTAAAAGTACTTTTTATAGCCCCCTTTGTTTTATCTAGATGTCTAATATCTAGTTCGCAGGCATTTTCAAAAATACGTAAGCCTACATGCAAAGGTGGGTTAAAAGTGCTCAGAAGCTTTAAAGCAGCTCTATCTTCATTGCTAGAATTATTGAACAAAAGTTTTAAATTAAGCTTCCTAACAAAGCACTTAAGATCAATAAGTACCTTAACAACATCAAAATATTTTGATGGTACAAAATTGTAACCTAATGAAAGCAACTCAACTAACTCTGGTTCTAGAGTAAGTGTTGAAAAATTATAGATGATGAAATCCCCTTTCCTATTCTTAACAATAACTGGGTAATTAGAAGCCTCTAAGGGTAGCATTTCAACATCTAATTCTTCCATTTCTTGTTCTTTTTCCTCCCCTGGTCTTGATTGGGTACTTTCCCTAAAAAATGCTGGTTGTCATTTTTCGGATTAGTAACATTTGTGGGTTGAGTCTCATGCCCCCCTGCCTTGTTCTTATTCCTGTTGCTTCTTCTAACTACATTCCAGTTGCTTATAGGGTTTGTGGAATCCCCCTCGTTCAAATGCTCAATGTCCGTCCCTGGACCCTCATCATGTCCAGAAGCCAGACCCTCTTCATGAGTGACAAAGTTTGCTAATTTAGGGTAAGCTGTATTAGACGAATAAACATGCCTATCCCTAAACAGTTTCTTTGTCTTTTGATTTTTCAACTTTCCCATATAAGTGTCTATGCTTGCAAAAATACGTTCATAATCAAACTTGAACTTTTCAAAGTAAACATACATTCTAATTTCCTCATCTATTTGATTAATTTCTGTACTCAAGGTATCAATATGTACAGAATAATATTTAACAATCAACTCTAGAAGATCAAGTCCTTGTTTTTGAAACAGACCCTTTAAATCAGTAAGGAAAGCATTATCCAAAATTAAACCTGAGGGTGTAAAATTGTTCCTCAAGCCCTTAGGTACCATATTTTCGGAAATGCACTGTTTGAAGTAAGCCACTTCCAGTTGTAGCTTACGTATCTTTAAGGTTTTACTGTCCAGGATTTTAAGTTTCTCAGAGATATCAAAATTGTCTTCCTTAGAACACGTTGTTAACTGCACCAGCGGTCCATCATGTAAAGGTTGCAAAAAAGAAAAAAAGTCACCTGTGTTATTTATCCAGTCCGCAGCTGATGAAACGCCAATAAGTGCTTTTCCTTGTATCGGTCGGTTGGTAAAACACGAATCCTCTCCTGGAGTCACAGTGGAACCGTTTGTAGAAACCTGCTGTGTCCTTTGCTTCTGCCCCGGTGGTATAGAATCCTGCTCAGGACTACTATGGGAACAGTTCTGTGTTTGCGTCGTTATGCTTCCGGTAGTTGTAGATGACCGTAATAACTGAGCCGCTGCCATAGGCACAGAGTTAATCCCAGCACCCCTCTCACAAGCAGCGGCTACTCCACGGCTGTCCGTAAGAGCAGAACGGACTCCTCCAAAGTTATCCGGAAGGACAGGGGCAGCCAGTCCACTGCCCTTTTCGATGTTAGTGAGCCTAGAATTCAACGCATCCAGTCTTTGCGATATGCTCACAAGTAAGGAAGAAATGTCTGTGTTATCGGGAGGACTAGTCCCGAATAAGTTAGGACTAGGTGGACTAGCCAAGCACTCAGAGGCCATAACAAATTGATAAACTCGTATGAACAAACTTTGGAAAAACAAAAAAAAGTGCTCAGCAGCCCGTGAAGTCTCAATGCCTTAACGCAATTTTATTAAAACAACAAATAATCAGCGTTTTCGCTACTGTACCAATGTAGCTTCATCAGAGGCTAAAAACACAGAAAAAAGGCGCCAACCAGAATTTATACTACAGGCAGCCTTATCAAAATCAGCTGTTATACGTAGTACATCACTTCCTTAAAGTTAATTAGATATTTTCGGTGCAGTTAACAACGTGTTCTAAGGAAGACAATTTTGATATCTCTGAGAAACTTAAAATCCTGGACAGTAAAACCTTAAAGATACGTAAGCTACAACTGGAAGTGGCTTACTTCAAACAGTGCATTTCCGAAAATATGGTACCTAAGGGCTTGAGGAACAATTTTACACCCTCAGGTTTAATTTTGGATAATGCTTTCCTTACTGATTTAAAGGGTCTGTTTCAAAAACAAGGACTTGATCTTCTAGAGTTGATTGTTAAATATTATTCTGTACATATTGATACCTTGAGTACAGAAATTAATCAAATAGATGAGGAAATTAGAATGTATGTTTACTTTGAAAAGTTCAAGTTTGATTATGAACGTATTTTTGCAAGCATAGACACTTATATGGGAAAGTTGAAAAATCAAAAGACAAAGAAACTGTTTAGGGATAGGCATGTTTATTCGTCTAATACAGCTTACCCTAAATTAGCAAACTTTGTCACTCATGAAGAGGGTCTGGCTTCTGGACATGATGAGGGTCCAGGGACGGACATTGAGCATTTGAACGAGGGGGATTCCACAAACCCTATAAGCAACTGGAATGTAGTTAGAAGAAGCAACAGGAATAAGAACAAAGCAGGGGGGCATGAGACTCAACCCACAAATGTTACTAATCCGAAAAATGACAACCAGCATTTTTTAGGGAAAGTACCCAATCAAGACCAGGGGAGGAAAAAGAACAAGAAATGGAAGAATTAGATGTTGAAATGCTACCCTTAGAGACTTCTAATTACCCAGTTATTGTTAAGAATAGGAAAGGGGATTTCATCATCTATAATTTTTCAACACTTACTCTAGAGCCAGAGTTAGTTGAGTTGCTTTCATTAGGCTACAATTTTGTACCATCAAAATATTTTGATGTTGTTAAGGTACTTATTGATCTTAAGTGCTTTGTTAGGAAGCTTAATTTAAACCACATAAAATGTTCACTCAAACAGTTCCAAATAAGGGTATGAGAGCAGCAATAGAAGTACAAGGTAATAATCCACTAGGAATGTGAAGTCACCACACCGGAATCACTTGAGGTATACCAAAGCCGCGACATACTTCTTCAGAAAATACATTAAAATGTAATCAGTGCTGCTTATATACACCAGAGCAAATATTGAATGATTGAATAATTCATGTAATTAATTCTGATTGAAACCTTTATATCTTGAAGCTTGAAACTAAAGCTTAAAAACATTCATTTATTACATAGTATTTAAAAACCTGTTATTTCCTAAAACATTATAATAAAAACAATTTTATTCTATCCATATGTTAAAAAAAATCATACCAAAACTTATAAAATGTTATATTTGTGTATTATAATACTTAAAGGGGTCTTTATTGCATCTTTGTCCCCATCTAGTGACCAAATTTAGAATTATAGTTTTGCTGCTCTCAATTTGAGAACAGGTACTATTGAGAGCACATCATTTAAACCCGGCTCCCTGGTAGCATCCAAAACTATCTGCCAATATAGTTCCCTGTACTCTAATTTAGTTTCCCACATGCCACCCCTGATTTCTTTAGGTACTATTTCAAGTACAAAAAAATGAAATGTTGAATTAACACATTTTTGTGTATGTCGGAATAAGGCATTATTAATATTCCCTTTTCTGATTTCATAAATATGTTCATAAATTCTGGATTTTAAACATAGAGCGAAGAACAGGAGTGGCATGTGGCAATGTACACAACTCCTTGTGTGTTACAATTGGCAAAAGCCTTGCTCGTAATAGTTTTGTTGACTCAGGACGCTCAGGAATATTTAAAAATGAGCCTGTTTGAATATATTGGCACTGTGAACAAGAACCACACTTGAAAGTTCCTTTTGTGGTTTTGAAAGTTCACAGTGCCTGTTCCATATTCAAAGATGTTTTAAATTCCCTTCTGTATACAAATTTAATAGGTTAGTTCTTCACAATATCTAAGTCTGTAATTTCTTGGAACCTTTCCCATTCCCTATTTAAAACTGTTGTCAGTATTGGATGGAATTAATTCATTGGTTACACCTGTTGACATAGGTGTATTATTAACGTTAGATTGAATGACCCTAAAATGGGTGAAAATCTGTCCTTCCTACCTTCTAACACACTTCATCACATAAAAGATGGGTATCCTTTCTTTAAACATATCAATAATGAACTTGCTGTCCATCAAAATCCACATCATCAGAAGTCATCCTACTAGATCTTATTAATTGGCCCTTTAAAATATTTTGACCAAAAGGGTGACCACTGGAAAAATGGAGGTAGGAATTGGAAAATGTCAGTTTTCTGTATACCTTGAAATGAAATGATTATCCCCTTTTTAATAATACATCCAAATAATTACATTCATCATAACTAATGGTATATGTGAAGTCCAAAATTGGTACTCTTTTTATATATTCCAAAATTGATAGAACTTTTCAAGTGTGTCTGTCAAAAAATAATAATATCGTCAAGAAAGCTGTATAAGACCCAAGAATTGCTAAATTCACTGGAAATAATATATTGTATTTCCCACCAGGATAACACAATATTAGCGTATGTTGGGAGCATTTTGCCCCATTGCTACTCCTTTTTCTTGCCTGTAAAATTCACCCTGGAAAAACATATAATTATTTCTTAACACAGTTTCCATAAGAACCAGGCAAGTCCTGAATGTGTCATTGTTGAGCTCACCTTGATGCAACATACATTCTTCAAGCCATGCTAAACCGTATCATGGGGTATACTGCCAAAAAGATCAACAATATCCAAAGTAATAAAAATAATATCTTTGGAAAACAAATTAGGTGTGATCTGTCTCAAGAAGTCCCAAGAGTCTTTAAGAACAACAGCACCCTTGTTGGATAAACACTTTAATTTTACATCCACATACTTGGCTAAGGGGGTGGTAATGGAGCCCTCCGAAGCCACAATCAATCTTAATGGGGGATCATAAGGGTCTTTGTGGACCTTAGGGATTCCAAAAACTGAAGGTACCCTTGGATTTTGATTGTGGAGATAGTTGAAAGTGTCCAAATTGATGCTGCCCTCCAAAAGTAAATCATTGAGTATGATATAAATTTTACTTTTGGAAACGTTAATTTCATTTAAGGAGGCCTTAGAGTAGTGGGAAGCATCGTTTAAACACTGTTTCATTTTGGATTCGTATAATATGGCATCCATCACAACTGCACCCCCCCCCTTGTCTGGTTGCATAATTCTAATGTTTCTGTTGTTCTTCAAAAATAATAAAAGCTCCTGTTCTTTTTTAGTTAGATTTGAAAAAACATAGTGGGAGCCTACTGTATTTCTAATTTCTCTCTCCATTACACGTTCTAAATTCTTTAATTGAGGATGTAACGGGGGATTAAAAATACTTCTTTTCTTCAGCTGTGTCTCCTGATTTGGGTTGGTAATATTAGAGGTTTGATTACCAAACATAATACTTAAATTTTGTTTTCTTAAGAACATTTTGAGATCAACAATAGCTCTGGGAATATTGGTCTTCCTTAGTGGAATAAACTTAAAACCTTTTATAAATAACTCAAAAAGTTCAGTAGTGGTGTCCAAAGAACTGTAATTAAAAAGTTTGTATTGTTTAAACTCAAAAACATATGAACTCTGTTTTTGAAGAACAACAGAAACATTAGAATTATGCAACCAGACAAAGGGGGGGGTGCAGTTGTGATGGATGCCATATTATACGAATCCAAAATGAAACAGTGTTTAAACGATGCTTCCCACTACTCTAAGGCCTCCTTAAATGAAATTAACGTTTCCAAAAGTAAAATTTATATCATACTCAATGATTTACTTTTGGAGGGCAGCATCAATTTGGACACTTTCAACTATCTCCACAATCAAAATCCAAGGGTACCTTCAGTTTTTGGAATCCCTAAGGTCCACAAAGACCCTTATGATCCCCCATTAAGATTGATTGTGGCTTCGGAGGGCTCCATTACCACCCCCTTAGCCAAGTATGTGGATGTAAAATTAAAGTGTTTATCCAACAAGGGTGCTGTTGTTCTTAAAGACTCTTGGGACTTCTTGAGACAGATCACACCTAATTTGTTTTCCAAAGATATTATTTTTATTACTTTGGATATTGTTGATCTTTTTGGCAGTATACCCCATGATACGGGTTTAGCATGGCTTGAAGAATGTATGTTGCATCAAGGTGAGCTCAACAATGACACATTCAGGACTTGCCTGGTTCTTATGGAAACTGTGTTAAGAAATAATTATATGTTTTTCCAGGGTGAATTTTACAGGCAAGAAAAGGAGTAGCAATGGGGCAAAATGCTCCCCAACATACGCTAATATTGTGTTATCCTGGTGGGAAATACAATATATTATTTCCAGTGAATTTAGCAATTCTTGGGTCTTATACAAGCGCTTTCTTGACGATATTATTATTTTGGACAGACACACTTGAAAAGTTCTATCAATTTTTGGAATATATAAAAAAGAGTACCAATTTTTTGGACTTCACATATACCATTAGTTATGATGAATGTAATTATTTGGATGTATTATTAAGGGGATAATCATTTCATTTCCAAGGTATACAGAAAACCGACATTTTCCAATTCCTACCTCCATTTTTCCAGTGGTCACCCTTTTGGTCAAAAGAAAAATATTTTAAAGGGCCAATTAATAAGATCTAGTAGGATGACTTCTGATGATGTGGATTTTTTGATGGACAGCAAGTTCATTATTGATATGTTTAAAGAAAGGGGATACCCCATCTTTTTATGTGATGAAGTGTATGAAATTGTGTTAGAAGGTAGGAAGGACAGATTTTCACCCATTTTAGGGTCATTCGAATCTAACGTTAATACACCTATGTCAACAGGTGTAACCAATGAATTAATTCCATCCAATACTGACAACAATTATTCCTCAGCATACATTATGGATTACACGGGGGATTCCTTTATTCTCAAAAGAGTTTTAAATAAGGAATGGGAAAGGTTCCAAGAAATTACAGACTTAGATATTGTGAAGAACGAACCTATTAAATTTGTATACAGAAGGGATACGAATTTAAAAAACATCTTTGAATATGGTGGAACAGGCACTGTGAACTTTCAAAACCACAAAAAGGGAACTTTCAAGTGTGGTTCTTGTTCACAGTGCCAATATATTCAAACAGGCTCATTTTTAAATATTCCTGAGCGTAACAAAACTATTACGAGCAAGGCTTTTGCCAATTGTAACACACAAGGAGTTGTGTACATTGCCACATGCCACTCCTGTTCTTCGTTCTATGTTGGAAAAACAGAGCGAAAAATAAAATCCAGAATTTATGAACATATTTATGAAATCAGAAAAGGGAATATTAATAATGCCTTATTCCGACATACACAAAAATGTGTTAATTCAACATTTCATTTTTTTGTACTTGAAATAGTACCTAAAGAAATCAGGGGTGGCATGTGGGAAACTAAATTAGAGTACAGGGAACTATATTGGCAGATAGTTTTGGATGCTACCAGGGAGCCGGGTTTAAATGATGTGCTCTCAATAGTACCTGTTCTCAAATTGAGAGCAGCAAAACTATAATTCTAAATTTGGTCACTAGATGGGGACAAAGATGCAATAAAGACCCCCTTTTTTAAGTATTATAATACACAAATATAACATTTTATAAGTTTTTGGTATGATTTTTAACCATTTTTTAACATGAAGCTTTCATTTTTAACATATGGATAGAATAAAATTGTTTTTATTATAATGTTTTAGGAAATAACAGGTTTTTAAATACTATGTAATAAATGAATGTTTTTAAGCTTTAGTTTCAAGCTTCAAGATATAAAGGTTTCAATCAGAATTAATTACATGAATTATTCAATCATTCAATATTTGCTCTGGTGTATATAAGCAGCACTGATTACATTTTAATGTATTTTCTGATGAAGAAGCTCGAAAACGTATGTCCTTTTGGCATAAGCGTTATTAAACTCTTTGGTATACCTCAAGTGATTCCGGTGTGGTGACTTCACATTCCTAGTGGATTATTACCTTGTACTTCTATTGCTGCTCTCATACCCTTATTTGGAACTGTTTGAGTGAACATTTTATGTGGTTTTGGTAACGAGATTTCACTCACTTCCATCAGCATCTAGGTTTTAAGCTTAATTTAAAACTTTTGTTCAATAATTCTAGCAATGAAGATAGAGCTGCTTTAAAGCTTCCGAGCACTTTTAACCCACCTTTGCATGTAGGCTTACGTATTTTTGAAAATGCCTGCGAACTAGATATTAGACATCTAGATAAAACAAAGGGGGCTATAAAAAGTACTTTTAACATCTCAAAGGAACAGTTGCAGGCCCTTAACCAACTTAAAGAATCCTCTGTCAGGGTTATGAAACCAGACAAAGGAGGGGGTCTTGTTGTCTTTGAACATAGTCTATACAATGAAAAAATGTCATTGGTTTTGGATACACCCGCATACAATAATTCATCCCTCAATGAAATGAATACCAATAACCATAGGATTAAGGGTTATTATAGGGACCTTTTCATTGAGGGTAGAATAGATCTCGAGACTTATGAATATATTAATATTAGTCAACCGAGGACGCCCGTTATGTTTGGTATACCCAAGATTCATAAGAATCTTGGGGATCCGCCTATGAGGGCATTGGTTGATGGAAGGTCTTCCATTACTTACCCATCAGCCAAGTATATAGATTTTCTGTTAAACAAATACTTGGAATGTATTCCAAGTATTTGTAAAGACTCATGGAGTTTTTTAGGAAGTATTAATAATATTGAATTTGACAGCGATTACAACTTTTTGACAGTCGACGTAGTCGATTTATACACTTCAATACCACATTTGGAGGCTATTGAGTGGTTGGAGTTGTTACTGTCTGAATTAAAAGCTCCAAGAGAAGAGATAAATAACATTACAGAACTCTTAGATATAGTGCTGTCCTCTAATTTTTTTGTTTTTGGAAAAGATTATTATATCCAGAAACAGGGCGTTGCAATGGGTTCTCCGTGTGGTGCCATTGTAGCCAACTTGTTTATGGCACACTTGGAGAGAAAATTTGTCCTGAACCATCCATCATGGAAAGACAGAATATGTCATTACACTAGATTCCTTGATGACATTTTTATTCTGTTCAAGGGCAATGAAGAAGAGGCACGGTCGTTGATCGATTATTTTAACAACATAACAACATTCCTTAGTTTTACTTCTAAATTTGACACCTGTGAGATAGACTACTTGGATGTGAAACTTAAAAAGGATACAAGGAATCTTAGATTTATTTCATCTATTCATCGTAAGGACACTTACATCAATTCATTCTTACACTACACAAGTGCCCACCCATTTAAACTAAAAAAAGCAATTATTAAAGGACAACTAGTCAGGGCTGTTAGGATGTGTAGTGAACTCAAAGACTTTGAGAAAGAATGTATTCTCCTTACTGAGTTTTTCTTGGATAGGGGTTATCCATCCTCAGTTATAGAAGAAATAACGTTAGAAGTTACTAACAAAAGAAGGAATGGGATCATCTGCCCCTTAATATTCGATCGCAGAATTGTAAACCCAAGTGAACAAGGTACTCTAATGGAGGTGACAGGTACAGGATTTAGTCCTGCCACTATGATTGAGGAACCTAGAAGTGACTTTACTTTGTCCTTTTCTACTGTCTTTAATTTGAACTCAAAAGAAATATCAGAGATCATCGTTAAGAATTGGTATTTCATCACCAATAATTCTTTGTTGGTCGAGAAACTTGGCAATAAACCAAGGATTACATTTAGGAGAGGTAATAATATTAAAGAATTATTACAAACAAATGTATCTAACCAAGCTCTCCAAAGAACAAAAGGGTGTTTCACTTGTGGGACTTGCAACTGGTGCCACGTTCTGCGAACTGGTAATTCGTTTAGCATAGGCCATAAAAATTATAGGATAAACTGTAGAATAAATTGTGACACTAAATCTGTTATATATGTAGCTCTCTGTGTATGTTGTCCGGCATTTTATGTCGGAAAAACTGATAGAAAATTCAGAGAGCGCATATATCAACATATATATATGCCATTAGGAATAAAAAAAGTGAGAACGCACTTGCTAAACATGTGGAATCGAATATTGGGCATAATTTTGTGTTTATGGGTATTGACTGTAAACAGAAGTCTATCAGGGGAGGACCTATTTCTTTACTATGAGAAATTTTAGAATTACATTGGCAGCTCAAGTTAGATGCCTTTAATATGCCAGGCTTAAACGAGAGCTGCAATATAGCCCCTGTGCTGAAATATAGGTCCTATTTACGCTGATTAATTATAACATGAATTAAATTTTAATAGGAATTAAATCAGATTTTTTACGTCCAGTACAGAGATAAAACATTTTTGCCAAATAAGCAGTACACTATTTCTTGCATCTAAAGTTGTTATTGGCATTATATGTTTGGTTGTTTTATTTTAAAATTTTTTACCTTAGTAAAAAATTTTATACACACACATACATGTGCGCGTGTGTGTGCGTGTGTATATATGTATGTATGTACACACACATATATATATATATATATATGTATGTATATTTTTTATTGTCATATATTGATTTTATTTTAATGTACTCATTTTAAATGTATTTGTTATTATTGGAAGGGTAGGAAACATTACTTAAGATGGTTGTTGAAAGTGTTCTTTAAGAAACATTGTTTTGAAAATATCTAATTAACTTTAAGGAAGTGAAGTACTACGTATAACAGCTGAATTTGATAAGGCTGCCTGTAGTATAAATTCTGGTTGGCGCCTTTTTTCTGTGTTTTTAGCCTCTGATGAAGCTACATTGGTACAGTAGCGAAAACGCTGATTATTTGTTGTTTTAATAAAATTGCGTTAAGGCTTTGAGACTTCACGGGCTGCTGAGCACTTTTTTTGTTTTTCCAAAGTTTGTTCATACGAGTTTATCAATACACTATCATATACGTACTATCTCCATGGTGGTCACACTATCTTACATATACTATCTCCATGGTGGTTACACTATCTTACATATACTGACTCCATGGTCACACTATCTTACATGTACTGTCTCCATGCTGGCCACACTATCTTAGATATACTCTCTCCATGGTGGTCACACTATCTTACATATACTGTCTCCATGGTGGTCACACTGTCTTACATATACTGTCTCCATGGTGGTCACAGTATCTTACATATACTGTCTAAATGGTCACACTATCTTACATATATATATATATATATATATATATATATATATATATATATATATATATATATATATATATATATATATATATACTGTCTCAATGGTGGTCACACTATCTTACATGTAATGTCTCCATGGTGGTCACACTATCTTACATGTACTGTCTCCATGGTGGTCACACTATCTTACATATTCTGTCTCCATGGTGGTCACACTATCATACATACACTGTCTCCATGGTCACAGTATCATACATATACTACCTCCATGGTGGTCACACTATCTTACATATACTGCCTCCATGGTGGTCACAATATCATACATATACTGTCTACATGGTCACACCGTCATACATATACTGTGTCCATGGTGATCACACTATCTTACATATAATGTCTGCATTGTGGTAATGCTACTTTACATTTACTGTCTCCATGATGGTAACATTATCTTACATACACTGACTCCATGGTCAAACTATCTTACATGTACTGTTTCCATGGTGGTCACACTATCTTACATATACTGTCTCCATTGTGGTCACACTATCTTACATATAATGTCTCCATAGTAGTCACGGTATTTTACGTATACTGTCTCCATGATGGTAGCATTATCTTACATACACTGACTGCATGGTCAAACAATCTTACATGTACTATCTCCATGGCAGTCACACTATCATACATGTATTGTCTACATGGTCACACTATCATACATATACTGTCTACATGGTGGTCACACTATCATACATATACTGTCTACATACCAACACTATCATACATATACTGTCTCCATTGTGGTCACATTATATTAGATATACTGAATATATGGTCACACTATCTTACATATACTGTCTCCATGGTGGTCACACTATCATTCATGTACTGTCTCCACGGTCACACTATCTTACATGTACTTTTTCTATGGTGATCACGCTATCCAACAAATACTGTCTCCATGGACACACTATGATACATATACTGTCTCCATAGTGCTCACACTATCTTACATATACTGTCACCATGCTGGCCACACTATCATACATATAGTTTCTCCATGGTGGTCACACTATCGTACATGTATTGCCTCAGTGGTGGTCACACTATCTTACATATACTTAATTCATGGACACACTATCTTACATGTACTATCTCCATGGAGGTAACATTATCTTACATATACTGACTCCATGGTAACACTATCTTACATGTGCTGTCTCCATGGTTGTCACACTATCATATATATATAGTGTTTACATGGTCACACTATCTTACATATACTTATTCCATGGACACACTTTCTTACATGTACTGTCTGCATGATGGTAACATTACCTTACATATACTGACTCCATGGTCACACTATATTACATGTATTGTCTCCATGGTTGTCACACTATCATACATATACCATCTACATGGCCACACTATCTTACATATGCTGTCTCCATGGTGGTCACACTATCTTACATATACTGTCTCCATGGTGGTCACACTGTCTTACATATACTGTCTCCATGGTGGTCACAGTATCTTACATATACTGTCTACATGGTCACACTATCTTACACACATATATATATATATATATATATATATATATATATATATATATATATATATATACTGTCTCAATGGTGGTCACACTATCTTACATGTAATGTCTCCATGGTGGTCACACTATCTTACATGTACTGTCTCCATGGTGGTCACACTATCTTACATATACTGTCTCCATGGTGGTCACACAATCATACATACACTGTCTACATGGTCACAGTATCATACATATACTACCTCCATGGTGGTCACACTATCTTACATATACTGCCTCCATGGTGGTCACAATATCATACATATACTGTCTACATGGTCACACTGTCATACATATACTGTGTCCACGGTGATCACACTATCTTACATATAATGTCTGCATTGTGGTAATGCTACTTTACATTTACTGTCTCCATGATGGTAACATTATCTTACATACACTGACTCCATGGTCAAACTATCTTACATGTACTGTTTCCATGGTGATCACACTATCTTACATATACTGTCTCCATTGTGGTCACACTATCTTACATATAATGTCTCCATAGTAGTCACGCTATTTTACATATACTGTCTCCATGATGGTAACATTATCTTACATACACTGACTGCATGATCAAACAATCTTACATGTACTATCTCCATGGCAGTCACACTATCATACATGTATTGTCTACATGGTCACACTATCATACATATACTGTCTACATGGTGGTCACACTATCATACATATACTGTCTACATACCAACACTATCATACATATACTGTCTCCATGGTGGTCACATTATATTAGATATACTGTCTATATGGTCACACTATCTTACATATACTGTCTCCATGGTGGTCACACTATCATTCATGTACTGTCTCCATGGTCACACTATCTTACATGTACTTTTTCTATGGTGATCACGCTATCCTACAAATACTGTCTCCATGGACACACTATCATACATATACTGTCTCCATAGTACTCACACTATCTTACATATACTGTCACCATGCTGGCCACACTATCATACATATAGTTTCTCCATGGTGGTCACACTATCGTACATGTATTGCCTCAGTGGTGGTCACACTATCTTACATATACTTAATTCATGGACACACTATCTTACATGTACTATCTCCATGGAGGTAACATTATCTTACATATACTGACTCCATGGTAACACTATCTTACATGTGCTGTCTCCATGGTTTTCACACTATCATATATATAGTGTTTACATGGTCACACTATCTTACATATACTTATTCCATGGACACACTTTCTTACATGTACTGTCTGCATGACGGTAACATTACCTTACATATACTGACTCCATGGTCACACTATATTACATGTATTGTCTCCATGGTTGTCACACTATCATACATATACCGTCTACATGGTCACACTATCTTACATATGCTGTCTCCATGGTGGTCACACTATCTTACATATACTATCTCCATGGTGGTCACATTATCTTACATGTACTATCTCCATGGTCACACTATCTTACATATACTGACTCTATGGTCACACTATATTACATGTATTGTCTCCATGGTTGTCACACTATCATACATATGCCGTCTACATGGTCACACTATCTTACATATGCTGTCTCCATGGTGGTCACACTATCTTACATATACTATCTCCATGGTGGTCACATTATCTTACATGTACTATCTCCATGGTCACACTATCTTACATATACTGACTCTATGGTCACACTATATTACATGTATTGTCTCCATGGTTGTCACACTATCATACATATGCCGTCTACATGGTCACACTATCATACATATACTGTCTCCATGGTGGTCACAATTTCTTACATGTACTGACTCCATGGTCACACTACCTTACATATATTGTCTCCATGGTGGTCACACTATCATACATATACTGTTTACATGGTCCCATTATCATACAAACACGGTGTCCATTGTGGTCAGATTATCTTACATATACTGTCTACATGGTTACACTATCTTACATATACTGACTCCATGGTCACACTATTTTACATGTACAGTTTCCATGGTGGTCACACTATCATACATATAATGTCTACATGGTCGCACTATCTTACATGTACTGTCTCCATGGTGGTCACACTCTCTTTCATATACTGTGTACATGGTCACACTATCATACATATACTTTCTCCATTGTGGTCTTACATATACTGTCTCCGTGGTGGTCACACTATCATACATATAAAGTCTTCATGGTGGTCACACTATTTTACATATACTTACTCCATGGTCACACTATCTTATGTATACAGTCTCCATGGTGGTCACACTATCTTACATATACTGACTCCATGGTCACACTATCTTACATGTACTGTCTCAATGGTGGTCACACTATCTTACATATACTGACTTCATGGTCTCACTATCTTACATGTACTGTCTTCATGCTGGTCACACTATCTTACATATACTGTCTCCATGGTGGTCACACTATCTTACATATACTGGCTCTGTGGTGGTCTCAGTATCTTATATATACTGACTCCATTGTCACACTATCTTACATATACTGTCTCCATGGTGGACACACTATCTTACATGTACTGTCTCCTTGGTGGTCATACTATCTTACATATACGGTCTACATGGTCACACTATCTTACATATACTGTCTTAATGGTGGTCACACTATCTTACATTTAATGCCTCCATGGTGGTCAGGCCATTTTACATATACTGCCTACATAGTCACAGTATCATACATATGCTATCTCCATGGTGGTCACACTATCTTACATATACTGTCTCTATGGTGGTCACAATATCATACATATACTATCTACATGGTCACACTACCATACATATGCTGTCTCCAAGGTGATCACACTATCTTACATATAATGACTGCATGGTGGTAACGTTATTTTACATATACTGTCTCCATGACGGTAACATTACGTCACATACACTAACTCCATGGTCAAACTATCTTATACGTACTGTCTCCATGGTGGTCACACTATCTTGCATATACTGTCTCCATGGTGGTCACACTATCTTACACATACTGTCTCCATGGCGGTCACCCTGTCTTACATATACTGTCTCCATGGTGGTCACAGTATCTTACATATACTGTCTCCATGGTGGTCACACTATCTTACATATACTGTCTACCTGGTCACACTATCTTATATATACTGCCTCAATGGTGGTCACACTATCTTATATGTAATGTCTCCATGGTGGTCACACTATCTTACATATACTGTCTCCATGGTGGTCACACTATCTTACATATACTGTCTCCATGGTGGTCACACTATCTTACATATACTGTCTCCATGGTGGTCACACAGTCTTATATATACTGTCTCCACTGTGATCACACTATCTTACATATAATGTCTCCATGGTAGTCACGCTATTTTACATATACTGTCTCCATGATGGTAACATTATCTTACATACACTGACTGCATGATCAAACAATCTTACATGTACTATCTCCATGGCGGTCACAATATCAATCATGTATCGTCTACATGGTCACACTATCATACATATACTGTCGACATGGTGGTCACACTATCATACATATACTGTCTACATACCAACACTATCATAAATATACTGTCTCCATGGTGGTCACATTATATTAGATATACTGTCTATATGGTCACACTATCTTACATATACTGTCTCCATGGTGGTCACACTATCTTTCATGTACTGTCTCCATGGTCACACTATCTTACATGTACATTTTCTATGGTGATCACACTATCCTACAAATACTCTCTCAATGGACACACTATCATACATATACTGTCTCCATAGTGCTCACACTATCTTAGATATACTGTCACCATGGTGGTCACACTATCATAAATATAGTGTCTCCATGGTGGTAACACTATCGTACATGTATTGCCTCAGTGGTGGTCACACTATCTTACATATACTTAATCCATGAACACATTATCTTACATGTACTATCTCCATGGAGGTAACATTATCTTACATATACTGACTCCATGGTCACACTATATTACACGTATTGTCTCCATGGTTGTCACACTATCATACATATACTGTCTACATGGTCACACTATCTTACATATGCTGTCTCCATGGTGGTCACACTATCTTACATATACTGTCTCCATGGTGGTCACATTATCTTACATGTATTATCTCCATAGTCACACTATCTTACATATACTATCTCCATGGTGGTCACACTATTGTACATGTACTGACTCCATGGTCACACAGTCTTACATGTGCTGTCTCCATGGTTGTCACACTATCTTACATCTACTGTCTCCATGATCACACTATCGTACATATAGTGTATCCATGGTGGTCACACTATCTTACATGTACTGCCTCAGGGGTGTAACACTATCTTACATATACATACTCCATGGACACACTATCTTACATGTACTGTCTCCATGGAAATAACATTATCTTACATATACTGACCAGATGGTAACACTATCTGACATGTACTGTCTCCATGGTGGTCACACTATCTTACATGTACAGACTCCATGGTCCCACTATCTTACATATATTGTCTCCATGGTGGTCACACTATCATACATATACTGTTTACTTGGTCACACTATCATACATATACTGTCTCCATTGTAGTCTTACATATACTGTCTCTGTGGTGGTCACACTATCATACATATAAAGTCTGCATGGTGGTCACACTCTCTTACATATACTGACTTCATGGTCACACTATCTTATGTATACTGTCTCCATGGTGGTCACACTATCTTACATATACTGACTCCATGGTCATACTATCTTACATGTACTATCTCAATGGTGGTCACACTATCTTACATATACTGACTTCATGGTCTCACTATCTTACATGTACTGTCTTCATGCTGGTCACACTATCCTACATATACTGCCTCCATGGTGGTCACACTATCTTACATATACTGGATCCATGGTCTCATTATCTTACATGTACTGTCTTCATGCTGGTCACACTATCATACATATGCCGTCTACATCGTCACACTATTATACATATATTGTCTCCATGGTGGTCACATTATCTTGCATATACTGGCTCTCTGTTTGTCTCAGTATCTTACATATACTGACTCCATGGTCACACTATATTACATATACCGTCTCCATGGTGGTCACACTATCTTTCATGTACTGTCTCCATGGTCACACTATGTTACATGTACTTTTTCTATGGTGATCACACTATCCTACAAATACTCTCTCAATGGACACACTATCATACATATACTGTCTCCATAGTGCTCACACTATCTTAGATATACTGTCACCATGGTGGTCACACTATCATAAATATAGTGTCTCCATGGTGGTAACACTGTCGTACATGTATTGCCTCAGTGGTGGTCACACTATCTTACATATACTTAATCCATGAACACATTATCTTACATGTACTATCTCCATGGAGGTAACATTATCTTACATATACTGACTTCATGGTCTCACTATCTTACATGTACTGTCTTCATGCTGGTCACACTATCCTACATATACTGCCTCCATGGTGGTCACACTATCTTACATATACTGGATCCATGGTCTCATTATCTTACATGTACTGTCTTCATGCTGGTCACACTATCATACATATGCCGTCTACATCGTCACACTATTATACATATATTGTCTCCATGGTGGTCACATTATCTTACATATACTGGCTCTCTGGTGGTCTCAGTATCTTACATATACTGACTCCATGGTCACACTATATTACATATACCGTCTCCATGGTGGACACACTATCTTACATATACTGTCTCCATGGTGGTCACACTATCTTTCATGTACTGTCTCCATGGTCACACTATCTTACATGTACATTTTCTATGGTGATCACACTATCCTACAAATACTCTCTCAATGGACACACTATCATACATATACTGTCTCCATAGTGCTCACACTATCTTAGATATACTGTCACCATGGTGGTCACACTATCATAAATATAGTGTCTCCATGGTGGTAACACTGTCGTACATGTATTGCCTCAGTGGTGGTCACACTATCTTACATATACTTAATCCATGAACACATTATCTTACATGTACTATCTCCATGGAGGTAACATTATCTTACATATACTGACTCCATGGTCACACTATATTACACGTATTGTCTCCATGGTTGTCACACTATTATACATATACTGTCTACATGGTCACACTATCTTACATATGCTGTCTCCATGGTGGTCACACCATCTTACATATACTGTCTCCATGGGGGTCACATTATCTTACATGTACTATCTCCATAGTCACACTATCTTACATATACTATCTCCATGGTGGTCACACTATTGTACATGTACTGACTCCATGGTCACACAGTCTTACATGTGCTGTATCCATGGTTGTCACACTATCTTACATCTACTGTCTCCATGATCACACTATCGTACATATAGTGTATCCATGGTGGTCACACTATCTTACATGTACTGCCTCAGGGGTGTAACACTATCTTACATATACATACTCCATGGACACACTATCTTACATGTACTGTCTCCATGGAAATAACATTATCTTACATATACTGACCAGATGGTAACACTATCTGACATGTACTGTCTCCATGGTGGTCACACTATCTTACATGTACAGACTCCATGGTCCCACTATCTTACATATATTGTCTCCATGGTGGTCACACTATCATACATATACTGTTTACATGGTCACACTATCATACATATACTGTCTCCATTGTAGTCTTACATATACTGTCTCCGTGGTGGTCACACTATCATACATATAAAGTCTCCATGGTGGTCACACTCTCTTACATATACTGACTTCATGGTCACACTATCTTATGTATACTGTCTCCATGGTGGTCACACTATCTTACATATACTGACTCCATGGTCATACTATCTTACATGTACTATCTCAATGGTGGTCACACTATCTTACATCTACTGACTTCATGGTCTCACTATCTTACATGTACTGTCTTCATGCTGGTCACACTATCTTACATATACTGCCTCCATGGTGGTCACACTATCTTACATATACTGACTTCATGGTCTCATTATCTTACATGTACTGTCTTCATGCTGGTCACACTATCATGCATATGCCGTCTACATCGTCACACAATTATACATATATTGTCTCCATGGTGGTCACATTATCTTACATATACTGGCTCTCTGGTGGTCTCAGTATCTTACATATACTGACTCCATGGTCACACTATATTACATATACCGTCTCCATGGTGGACACACTATCTTACATGTACTGTCTCCTTGGTGGTCATACTATCTTACATATACGGTCTACATTGTCACACTATCTTACATATACTGCCTTAATGGTGGTCACACTATCCTACATTTAATGTCTCCATAGTGGTCAGGCCTTATTACATATATTGCCTACATAGTCACAGTATCATACATATACTATCTCCATGGTGGTCACACTATCTTACTTATACTGTCTCTATGGTGGTCACAATATCATAGATATACTGTCTACATGGTCACACTACCATACATATACTGTCTCCATGGTGATCACACTATCTTATATATAATGACTGCATGGTGGTAAACTTATTTTACATATAATGTCTCCATGATGGTAACTATCTTACATGTACTGTCTCCTTGGTGGTCATACTATCTTACATATACGGTCTACATGGTCACACTATCTTACATATACTGTCTTAATGGTGGTCACACTATCTTACATTTAATATTGCCTACATAGTCACAGTATCATATATATACTATCTCCATGGTGGTCACACTATCTTACATATACTGTCTCTCTGGTGGTCACAATATCATACATATACTGTCTACATGGTCACACTACCATACATACACTGTCTCCACGGTGATCACACTATCTTACATATAATGACTGCATGGTGGTAAACTTATTTTACATATACTGTCTCCATGATGGTAACATTACGTTACATACACTAACTTCATGGTCAAACTATCTTACATGTACTGTCTCCATGGTGGTCACACTATCTTGCATATGCTGTCTCCATGGTGGTCACACTATCTTACATATACTGTCTCCATGGTGGTCACACTGTCTTACATATACTGTCTCCATGGTGGTCACAGTATCTTACATATACTGTCTCCATGGTGGTCACACTATCTTACATATACTGTCTACATGGTCACACTATCTTATATATACTGCCTTAATGGTGGTCACACTATCTTACATGTAATGTCTCCATGGTGGTCACACTATCTTACATATATTGTCTCCATGGTGGTCACACTATCATACATACACTGTCTACATGGTCACAGTATCATACATATACTATCTCCATGGTGGTCACACTATCTTACATATATTGTCTCAATGGTGGTCACAATATCATACATATACTGTGTCCATGGTGATCACACGTCTGCTTGGAGGTAACGCTTTTTTACATATACTGTCTCCATGATGGTAACATTATCTTACATATACTGACTCCATGGTCAAACTATCTTACATGTACTGTCTTCATGGTGGTCACACTATCTTACATATACTGCCTCCATGGTGGTCACACTGTCTTACATATACTGTCTCCATGTTGATCACACTGTCTTACATATACTGTCTCCATGGTGGTCACAGTATCTTACATGTAGTGTCTCCATGGTGGTCACACTATCTTACATATACTGCCTCCATGGTGGTCACACAGTCTTACATATACTGTCTCCACTGTGATCACACTATCTTACATATAATGTCTCCATGGTAGTCACGCTATTTTACATATACGGTCTCCATGATGGTAACATTATCTTACATACACTGACTGCATGATCAAACAATCTTACATGTACTATCTCCATGGTGGTCACACTATCATACATGTATCATCTACATGGTCACACTATCATACATATACTGTCTACATGGTGGTCACACTATCATACATATACTGTCTACATACCAACACTATCATACATATACTGTCTCCGTTGTGGTCACATTATATTAGATACACTGTCTATATGGTCACACTATCTTACATATACTGTCTCCATGGCGATCACACTATCTTTTATGGACTGTCTCCACAGTCACACTATCTTACATGTACTTTTTCTATGGTGATCACACTATCCTACAAATACTCTCTCCATGGACACACTATCATACATATACTGTCTCCATAGTGCTCACACTATCTTACATATACTGTCACCATGCTGGCCACACTATCATACATATAGTGTCTCCATGATGGTCACACTATCGTACACGTATTGCCTCAGTGGTGGTCACACTATCTTACATATACTTAATCCATGAACACACTATCTTACATGTACTGTCTCCATGGTGGTCACACTATCATACATATACTGTCTCCATGGTGGTCACACTATCATGCATATACTGTCTATATACCAACACTATTGTACATATACTGTCTACATGGTGGTCACATTATCTTAGATATACTGTCTATATGGTCACACTATCTTACATATACTGTCTCCATGGTGGTCACACTATCTTACATGTACTGTCTCCATGGTCACACTATCTTAAATGTACTTTTTCTATGGTTGTCACACTATCCTGCAAATACTGTCTCCATTGTCACACTATCATACATATACCGTCTCCATGGTGCTCACACTATCTTAAATATACTGTTGCCATGGTGGTCACATTATCTTACATACACTATCTCCATGGCAACACTATCATACATATAGTGTCTCCATGGCAGTTACACTATCTTACATGTACTATCTCCATGGTCACACTATCTTACATATATTGTCTCCATGGTGGTCACACTATCTTACATGTACTGTCTCCATGGTTGTCACACTATCATACATATAGTGTCTACACAGTCACAGTATCATACATATGCTGTCTCCATGGTGGTCACACTATCATACATATACTGTCTCCATGGTGGTCACACTATCTTACATATACTGTCTCCATGGTTGTCACATTATCTTAGATATACTGTCTATATGGTCACACTATCTTACATATACTGTCTCCATGGTGGTCACACTATCTTACATGTACTGTCTCCAAGGTCACACTATCTTAAATGTACTTTTTCTATGGTTGTCACACGATCCTACAAATACTTTCTCCATGGTCACACTGTCATACATATACTGTCTCCACAGTGCTCACACTATCTTACATATACCGTCGCCATGGTGGTCACATTATCTTACATATACTATCTTCATGGTCACACTATCGTACATATAGTGTCTCCATGGTGGTTACACTATCTTACATGTACTATCTCTATGGTCACACTATCATACATATATTGTCTCCATGGTTGTCACACTATCATACATATAGTGTCTACATGGTCACAGTATCATACATATACTGTCTCCATGGTGGTCACACTATCATACATATACTGTCTCCATGGTGGTCACACTATCTTAAATATACTGTCTCCATGGAGGTCACACTATCTTACATATATTGTCTCCATCTTGGTCACACTATCATACACTTACTGTCTACATGGTGGTCACACTATCTTACATATACTGTCTCCATCGTGGTTACACTATCTTACATATACTGACTTCATGGTCACACTATCTTACGTATACTGTCTCCATGGTTGTCACACTATCATACATATACTGTCTCCATGGTGGTCATACTATCATACATATACTGTCTCCATGGTGGTCACACTATCTTACATATATTGTCTCCATGGTGGTCACACTATCATACACTTACTGTCTCCATGGTGGTCACACTATCTTACATATACTATCTCCATGGTGGTTACACTATGTTACATATAACGACTCCATGGTCACACTATCTTACATATACTGTCTCCATGCTGGTCACACTATCTTAGATATACTCTCTCCATGGTGTTCACACTATCTTACATATACTGTCTCCATGGTGGTCACACTGTCTTACATATACTGTCTCCATGGTGGTCACAGTATCTTACATATACTGTCTACATGGTCACACTATCTTATATATATATATATATATATATATATATATATATATATATATATATATATATATATATATATATATATATACTGTCTCAATTGTGATCACACTATCTTGCATGTAATGTCTCCATGGTGGTCACACTATCTTACATGTAATGTCTCCATGGTAGTCACACTATCTTACATATACTGTCTCCATGGTGGTCAATCTATCATACATACACTGTGTACATGGTCACAGTATCATATATATACTATCTCCATGGTGGTCACACTATCTTACGTATACTGCCTCCATGGTGGTCACAATATCATACATGTACTGTCTACATGGTCACACTGTCATACATATACTGTGTCCACGGTGATCACACTATCTTACATATAATGTCTGCATTGTGTTAATGCTATTTTACATATACTGTCTCCATGATGGTAACACACTGACTCCATGGTCAAACTATTTTACATGTACTGTCTCCATGGTGGTCACACTATCTTACATATACTGTCTCCATGGTGGTCACACTATCTTACATATACTGTCTCCATGGTGGTCACACAGTCTTATATATACTGACTCCACTGTGATTACACTATCTTATTTATAATGTCTCCATGGTAGTCACGCTATTTTACATATACTGTCTCCATGATGGTAGCATTATCTTACATACACTGACTGCATGGTCAAACAATCTTACATGTACTATCTCCATGGTGGTCACACTATCATCCATGTATCTTCTACATGGTCACACTATCATACATATACTGTCTCCATGGTGGTCACACTATCATACATATACTGTGTACATACCAACACTATCATACATATACTGTCTCTATGGTGGTCACATTATAGTAGATATATTGTCTATATGGTCACACTATCTTACATATACTGTCTCCATGGTGGTCACACTATCTTTCATGTACTGTCTCCATGGTCACACTATCTTGCATGTACTTTTTCTATGTTGGTCACTCTATCCTATAAATACTCTCTCCATGGTCACACTATCATACATATACTGTCTCCATAGTGCTCACACTATCTTACATATACTGTCACCATGGTGGTCACACTAGCGTACATATAGTGTCTCCATGGTGCTCACACTATCGTACATGTATTGCCTCAGTGGTGGTCACACTATCTTACATATACTTTATTCATGAACACACTATCTTACATGTACTATCTCCATGGAGGTAACATTATCTTACATATACTGACTCCATGATAACGCTATCTTACATGTACTGTCTCCATGGTTGTCACACTATCATATATATAGTGTTTACATGGTCACACTATCTTACATATGCTTACTCCATATACACACTATCTTACATGTACTGTCTCCATGATGGTAACATTACCTTACATATACTGACTCCATGGTCACACTATATTACATGTATTGTCTCCATGGCTGTCACACTATCATACATATACTGTCTACATGGTCATACTATCTTACATATACTGTATCCATGGTGGTCACACTATCTTACATATACTGTCTCCATGGTGGTCACATTATCTTACATGTACTATCTCCATGGTCACACTATCTTACATATACTATCTCCATGGTGGTCACACTATTGTACATTTACTGACTCCATGGTCACACTGTTTTACATGTACTGTCTCTATGGTTGTCACACTATCTTACATCTACTGTCTCCATGGTCACTTTATCGTACATATAGTGTCTCCATGGTGGTCACACTATCTTACATGTATTGCCTCAGTGGTGGTCACACTATCTTACATATACATACTCCATGGACACACTATCTTACATGTACTGTCTCCCTGGAAATAACATTATCTTACTTATACTGATCAGATGGCAACATTATCTTACATGTACTGTCTCCATGGTTGTCACACTACCATACATATAGTGTTTATATGGTCACACTATCATACATATACTGTCTCCATGGTGGTCACACTATCTTACATGTACTGATTCCATGGTCACACTATCTTACATATATTGTATCCATGGTGGTCACACTATCATACACTTACTGTCTCCTTGGCAGTCACACTATCTTATATATACTCTCTCCATGGTGGTTACACTATCTTACATATACTGACGCCTTGGTCACACTATCTTACATATACTGTCTCCATGGTGGTCATACTATCTTAGATATACTGTCTCCACATCACACTACCTTACATATAGTGTCTCCATGGTGGTCACACTATCTTACATATACTGTCGCCATAGTGGTCACACAATCTTACATATACTGTCTTCATGGTTGTCACAATGTCTTTCATATACTGTTTCCATGGTGCTCACACTATCTTAACATATACTGTCTCATGGTGGTTACACTATCTTACATATACTGACTCCATGGTCACACTATCTTACATATACTGTCTCTGTGGTGGTCACACTATCTTACATATATTATCTCCATTGTGGTCACACTATCTTACATATACTGTCTCCATGCTGGTCATACTATCTTACATATACTGTCTCCATGGTCAGACTATCTTACATGTACTGTCTCAATGGTCACACTCTCTTACATATACTGTCTCCGTGGTCACACTATCTTACATATACTGTCTCCATGGTGGTTGCACTATCTTACATATACTGTCTCCATGGAGGGTCACACTATCTTACATATACTATCGCCATGGTCACACTAGCTTACATACACTATTTCCATTGTCACGGTGTCTTACATATACTGTCTTCATTGTGGTCACAGTATCTTACATATGCAGTCACCATGGTCGCACTGTCTTACATATACTAACTCCATGGTCACACTATCTTACATATACTGTCTCCATAGTCACACTATCTTACATATACTGTGTTCATGTTCACACCATCTTACATGTACTGTCTCCATATTCACATCATCTTACACGTACTGTCTTCATGGTCAAACTATCTAACATATACTGCCTCCATGGTCACACTATCTTACATATACTATCTCCATGGTGATCACGCTGTATTATATTTACTGTCTCCATGGTCACACTTTCTTACATATACTATCTCCATGGTGGTCACACTATCTTACATATACTGTCTCCATGGTCACACTATCTTACATATACTGACTCCATGGTCACACTATCTTATGTATACTGTCTCCATGATGGTCACACTATCTTACATATACTGACTCCATGGTCCCACTACCTTACATGTACTGCATCATGCTGGTCACACTATCATACATATACTGTCTACATCGTCACACTATCATACATATATTGTCTCCATGGTGGTCACACTGTCTTACATATTCTGTCTACATGGTCACACTATCTTACATATACTGTCTTCATGGTGGTCACTCTATATTATATTTTCTGTCTTCATGGTCACACTGTCTTACATATACTATCTCCATGGTGGTCACACTATCTTACATGTACTGTCTCCATGGTGGTCACACTATCTTACATATACTGTCTACATGGTCACACTATCTTACATATACTGTCTCCATGGTGTTCACACTATCATTCATGTGCTGTCTGCATGGTCTCACTCTCATACATATACTATCTACATGGTCACACTATCTTACATATACTGTCTCCATGGTGGTCACACTATCTTATATATACTGACTCCATGGTCACACTATCCTACATATACTCTCTCCATGGTCACACTTTCTTACATATACTGTCTCCATGGTGGTCACTCTATCTTCTCCCATCAGAGTGACATTAGAGCTGGTCCTGCCCTACCTAGTAGCTGTCATAATAATATAACCTTTATGTACTTTAAATAAAATTAATAATGATGTGGTTCTTCTTATTTAACCAGAATAAGTCTGTGATTTTATTCAAGATAATATACTACATGGCTGGAAATATATAATCCTTACACCATTTGGCAATCTAATATATATATATATATATATATATAACTATATATAAATATATATATATATATATATATATATATATATATATATATATATATATATATATATATATATATATATATATATATATATATATATATATAGATATATATATATATATATATATATATGTATATATATATATATATATATATATATATATATATATATATATATATATATATATATATATATATATATATATATACACACTTTACATAAGGATTATATTATTATGACAGCTACTAAGTAGGGCGGACCAGCTCGAATGGTCACACTGTCTTACATATACTGTCTCCATGGTGGTCACACTATCTTATATATGCAGGCTGTAATTCATTATAGTTGACAAGGAGCGAGTCTTCATATAGCAATAGTGTTGTGGCCTGAACATGCAACATGTCCACCAAGTGATCCAGGAAACAGGGTTGAGGGGCATGCATGGGCATGCAGACACAAACTTGTCTGGGGAATGCAAAACACCTCATAAGCTCATGAAAACAATGCAAATGAGGTTGATTCGTGATTGATTAAGCAGAAAGTCACCCGTGTAGGTGCTCTGTCAGTGTATGAAATGTTTGCTGTAAGAAACTATGTACTGGACTGTAGAATTTAAACAGGGACTGTAAAAGCACAAAATATGGGTGCAAAGTGCACAGTAGGCATGCAAATGGCCAAAACTATGGGCAGTAATTTAATTCCAAAAAGCAATGCAATGTAATAAAAAATATAATGTTTAATATATATATATATATATATATATATATATATATATATATATATATATATATATATATATATATATATATATCATGTTTAAATGTGCACAGCAATGCGCAAACATGCCGTTATGCAAAAAAATAAATAAATAAATAAAAAGTTTATAAAATGAAAATTAGACACTTGCAAAAGTATTGCATTATAGTGTCCAGCAGGCAGATTCATACATTGGCAGGTTACAGTGGTTGTTAAGGAGAAAGGCCCTGGTGTAGTGAAGTATCCAGCCTATACCAATTATGTGTATGTAAATAAGCCAGGGTTACTGAATAGCAAAAAGGGCCACCATGTCCGCAGGTACAAACCATGGTAAGGCTAGAACCATTTTGTTGTAGGCAAAACAGGCAGCTGATATCACAAGCGGGTGTGTCACAGTATGTTAAAGTGGATTGGAGCTCAACGGCACTTGTTTGCAGTCAGCTAAGCACAGCTAAGCAGCAGTGTGTCTGATGCTGCTGATCATGTTCTAGCTAGTTTAAGAAAAGCTAAGCATGATCATGGTTAGGCGAGGGTCAAAACTGCTGAGCATTGTTTACACTAGAGCTGTGGGTTTGTGCAGCATGCTGCACTGCTTAGCAGTGAAAAAAATAGGGGAAAAAAAGTAAAAAAAAATTGCCTGGGAAAGCCAATCAGATATAAATAACTGATAAGCCCTGTTCAACAGACACTGGCCCATTCAAACCCCCAATGCTATACCTATCAGGTGGAATGCAACACAATGAGCTAATCACACAGGCTGCAACTGCAGCACACCACTATAAAGTATGCATACACTCTACAAACTGATTTTTCCCACATACTCTGCACCATTGGAGTACACACTTGGGAATTTTAAATGACAAAATGATAGGGACTGCTGCTGCTCTGCTACATCTGTATGTGCTTGAGGCTGAGGTCAGTGAAGATGATGCTGACAATTGGCTCAGACTGAGAAGAAGAAGTGTGTTCAGGCCCAGGGTGATCTTCCAGGGGTTACATGAGCTGGAGATTGTAGAGCACTACAGGGTGGACAGGGACATAGTACAAGAACTCACTGAGCTCTGCTGCCCTCAACTCAGACTCAAAGCCATCAGAGGAGAACCAATCTCAGTAGAAACAAAGGTATGGTTAACCTTTAGAATATTAGCTACAGGTACTTTTCAAAGACCAACTGTGGATATCATGGGGATCTCACGGGCATCTGCATCCAGGATACTCCACCAGTTCCTGGATGCCATGCAAGCACATGCCAGTGAGCGCATTTATTTACCCTGCACCCCTGAGGAGATGTTCAGAAATATGCGTCTTTTCCACCATGTAGCACATTACCCTGAGGTACTGGGTGCCATAGACTGGACTCATGCACATCAAAGCACCACCTGGTGAAGAGGGTAGGGTCTACATCAACCAAAAGGGGTATCAGTCCATCAACTGCCAGGTCATGTCCAGTGCCGAAGGCATTATCATGAATGTGTGTGCTAGCAGCTCTGGCAGCTATCACAACTTCCACATCTGGCATGCCTCACAGATGTACCAAATGTTTGCCATGGGGGACATCCCATATGGCTATCTAGTGGGGGAAGTTGGCTATGCACTAGAACCATGGATGATGACACCCATCAGAAATGCACATACACCTAATGAAGAACATCATAATGAGGCACACGCGCAAATTAGAAACATCACAGAGTGTGTGTTTGAGCTGCTCAAGTCATGGTTCTGCTGCCTTGATATATCTGATGGAGCCCTGCAGTACTTTCCAGCCACATGTGCACACATGTTCACAGAATGTGCATACTACACAATATGATCCTGTGGAAAATGCTGTGGCAGTAACATTACAGGGAATGGACACACAGCCCCCCACCAATGCCAAGGTCCTTACAGCCACAGGGGGACTTGGAGGAGGAAACCCCTGAGTCTATCCTTGTAGGCAGATGAAGGCATGCCCAGTATGCCCTGGCCTTGGCAAAAAGGCAATGCACAGCACATGTACTGACAACCTAGGAACCGAGTGAATGACACCTCACTCTGACTCACATACATAGTTAAAAGGATGCCAGCCGTACCACACAACCTGTACTTTACCATGTATTGGCTGTGTATAGCATGCATCAGACAGAGACTGCCCTGAAGTACTGTTATCTCAACCTCTGATGGCACAAGGTAAGTCAATCTTCTTTACAAGAAATGAAATGGGTAGTAGATCATGGTAGCATATGTATGGACCTTCTGCATGTGTGCAAGAGAATAGAGTGGGCTACCGGGATAGCTGCAGACAACTGACAGGTGTGTGGAACAAGTGGAACTCTCCATCCAATACTGGCTGACCCTTAATATACAGTAGGCTCCAAGCCAGCAAAACCCAATGCAGTATGTGAGGGAATGACATACAGTGGGGTCACAGGAGAGATGCATGACTATCAATGCTAGAGTCCCCAAACCCCAACACCCCAGTGTCCCCATACAATTGCAGTCACAGTGTTTGCCCGGTAATAGCAGCACACAATCCCTGGGCTGTCCCAATCAACCTGGTGATATGTACCATTTCCCCAATATGCAGGGGGTCAAAGTGCTATATTTGTCTGTGGTTGATAGTGTCAGGAAGTAAACTGCACTGTCTGGTGGCTGTTGTGGCTTAGTGGGGAAGAACATTACCATGGTTGATGGGGTACATGGTTTGAGACTGGCTGCACCTACTGTTTTCCATGTGAGCTACAGCTATGGAAGGAATTCTACAGACTGTCCATATGTCAGTATTTCTCATTGCAAGAAAGGTGGGCAAAGACAGACACAATGGAGGGACAGGGGCCCATGGATATGAACAGTACACAGCCCTCAGTAACCTAGACAGGAGCTAGTAGAACAGCAAGTTGTAACAAGTCAGTGTGTAGCAGCAGGATATAAAGGCTGTCACATAACTGTGTCAGTACTTACAATTTATTTTTATTTATTTATTTTTTATTTTACATTTGTTAACTGGGATAGTCCAACTTGGAACAAGCCATTTTTCAGCATAGGCCTGGGGAGCAATGCTTCAGATGCATGTCTTTGTAACAAATCAGTGGACACCATCCATACCCCACAAATGTACAGAGTTTAACATAATGTCCACATTTATGGCTCATATATCTGTTCTGTTTGTCATAACATTTGCAGATTTCTGACAAACTATTAGCAAATGACTAAAGGTTGCTGTTAGAAACTAACAGACAGGTGAGATGCACACTTCATAACCATTGGAAAACATGCTAATACAAAACCATTCCACCAACTGTCTAGGTTAGTAAGAGCAATATTAAAATCTTGTCCCAATGTTTGGGCCTATGTCCCACTGTTATATATGGCCTTGTCCACATTAATGTCTGTAAGAGTATGCAAGGTTTGGGCAACATGTAACCTTATAATAACAGTACAACACAAAACATCTGAGGAGCAGAGCAGATGTATGGGACACTATACTGGACAACCTGCAAAGCAGGTGCAGTTGGAGGTGTGAAGTCCGTAACCCTGTGTGTGGTGTTACATCTCTTACACCAGTTACAGCATACCTACAACTACATAGAGCAGCAACTGTGAACAAAGCCAGGAACTGGACTAGGGCAGGATAAAGGCCCAGATATAAGGGGAAGGAGGAACTACTGGCCAGACTAATGTAGAAAGTGCAGAACTGAACAGTTTGTGTAGTAGCATAGGTTCCCTGCAGTGTATGGAGTTGGTAACCCAAATATCCTTCAGGGTTTCCTCACATCAGTCTATAATGATCTGTCACTGGCATACCAAGAAATTACAGTGCTATGTAATATGTACCAGACATATTATGCAAAAATCTGTTCAGTCCAATACATGCTGTACCCACCTTACATGTGGGACAGATATTACAGACAGCACACAGCCAGGAAATCCCTCAGGCAATATATCAGGGAGGTGCTGAACTGTTCCACCAGGTCCAGCAGACAATTGGCTGTAATACAAAAAATCCTGGACTGGAGTACAGGTAGTTCTATCCTGAAGTCCCATTGTAATTAATGATGGTCATACTGGGCATGCTTCTACACTTAACTAATTTCTGCCCATGTCTGAACCCACATCTGACTATAGAACTGTAGTGTCCATATATATCTGTGCATACAGAGAGCTATGTATACTTTAACTGTCTCTCCCTATCCCATCAGATATGATTACCCTTATCTATCTGCATATGGCACATATAACACATATCTGGATCTGCTGAGTTTAATATAGACCCATATATATATATATATATATATATATATATATATATATATATAGAGAGAGAGAGAGAGAGAGAGGCAGACAGAGGGTGAAAGAGACAGAGATAGAGACAGAGAGAGAGAGACACCCAGAAAGGCATAGTTTGATGTAGTGTTGCAGCCACTCATACATGAATTGTAACCAGTGGAGCATGCAAATAGTATGATGAGCAGTAGTGTGTAATAGTAGATAGGTATGAGCTCTAATCTCACACCAAGCACCTTGTTTGTGCATATCTGTGTATATATTCCACACACAGCAGAATACACACTCCCAACAGAACTATGTCTGTGCAATGGTCACTCATTTTATGGTCCTGTACCTAGTGTCCTCCACAACAGTTGCCTCCCTTCAGCAGCTAATGATGTCATGCACCCCAACAGCAGTGGCAGACACTATCCAAACATATAACCTCTGTGTTGCATATGATAACAACATAGCATTATAGTGTAAACAGCTAGATAGGTAGTGGTTCTAATCCCAGCAATGGCAAATCAGTAAGTGCTTGTGTGCAAATATATACCCTTGCAGCTGTGTGTAGTTCTTGCCTATGTATGTAGAGTGCTGCTATCATTCACCTTAGATGCACTGTTAAAAACACTCTCCAGGTGCATAAGCTCTGTGGCACATGCAATAAGTGTGTAGCACTATAGTACATGACACTAGATAGGTAGGGGCTCTAATCTCACAACTGGCAGCTCTGTGAATGTATGTGTGCGCATGTGTGTGTGTGTGTATGTGTGTGTGTGTGTGTGTGTGTGTGTGTGTGTGAGAGAGAGAGAGAGAGAGAGAGAGAGTCATATCCCCTGTAGTAGTATAGCTGCTGTCATTCACCTTAGATGCACCATTAGACACTCTACAGGCACATAAGCTGTGTGGTGCATGGGATAAGTATATGACACTATAGTACATACAACTAGATAGGTAGGGGTTCTAATCTCACAACTAGTGAATGTGTGTGTGTGTGTGTGTGTGTCTGTTTGTGTGTGAAGCATATCACCTATCACAGTGTGTCTGCCGTGTGTGTGCAATGGTTGTACTGTTTGGAGGGCCTGTTAACCCCTCGCATTGGATTACTTTACAAAGCCTGCTGCTGTTATTCACCTTAGATGCACCATTAGATGCTCTCCAGGCACATAAGTTCCATGGTGCATGTGATATGTATGTAGTACTATAGTGTATATAAGTAGGTAGGTAGGGGTTCTATTGCCAAAACAAGGAACTTTGTGAGATTATGCATATGTGAATGCATATCCCATTACAGCAGTGTGTCTGTGTTAGGCCCACCATCATACCTCTCAACCCCTTAAAACAAATAATCTGGATAAAGTCATACAGAAAAGTGTGACAAAGGCCAAATAATAAGGACATTTTTTTAAATATTGCATTTACAAATATATGAAGTTGATAGCATAACAGGTTGTGCATTAGCATGACTTTTTGGAAGTGTATGAAGTCTGAAAATAAAATATCTGTCATTATTATCTAACTTCAGTCCTTAATGATTTGCCACTAATTTGCCAGAAAACCACAATGTTATGAAAAATGGACCAAAAATATGTGGCAAATATCAGGAAGTTCTGCCGAAATCTGTACAGGGGAGAGGTATTGCCACCACATGTCCCACCCTGCAGGTTGCAGTCCATGTTTGGCCAGGCATGACCTGTGAAAAAAGTCAAACAATGCAGAGGTCCCAAGAGTGTAGGATAAGAAACATTTCATAAAGTTTTGTAATAGCTGCATAAAGCAGTTATTGTACATCAGAAACACCTTAATGTTATGAGAAATAGCATAAGCCAAGGAAATGTGACAAAAATAAGCTGACATATTGTCCGTTGAACTTGCCAAGGGTACGGTTTGTCATGCCATCTCTCACAATACTGCAAGAAGTGTCTCACATTGCACATTTCATAAGGTGGCAACCCTACTCTGTGTTGCCTGTGCTGTGCAATATGTAGACATGTGGAGGTCCTGTGGGTAGCTGCTGCCACCAATGACTCACATGTATCTAGGCATGAATGCTAACTGCCACCACCCATATTTTGATGTACTGCTTAAGGCTGTGGTGACTGTAAGTTGTGTGTTGTCTGTCAATGACCCACCAACTGATGTTAACACACTGCAATGGAGTCTTACATTGAGTAGGGAATGGTGGCAAAGTCCTGGCCTCAAGCTGAATGCAGAAAATGGTACCATCATACCATACCACAAGGACATGGCCCCACTATTTCCCACATCAATGGCAGCCTCATAAACACACAACCTGGGTTGAGAGAACTGGGTGCTCAGGTTGATAACACTGTTGCATTCAGCCATCAATTAGCAGCAGTGGTCAGAATAGCCTTGCACATGGTTCACCACATAGGTAAAGGGAGTGGATCCAGAAAAAAGGTGGACACGACCTCTGTATAGTCTTCAGTCAGTACAACAATAATTTAGTATCGTAGCCTGTTTGGTATGTACTATCCAGACATTTGTACCCACAAAGGTAATCCATGGTCTCCAACACTTGTTCCATTCAGACAGCCTCAAATCAGTAGTCTTCCACTTGGTATTGGACAGGTTGTCCACAGGTGGGATGTGGCACTCCTAGATGGCAATGTTGTGCCCAACCCTTCCCCAGCTGCCCCATATATGTGAGTCTAACTCTTCGCGCATTACCAGATGAACAGGCCTGAATCTGATATGTGACATCAACAAAACCTCCTGGAGAGACAGGTTTGTCTCCCAGAGGTTGCCATGTCTCAGGAATGCACTTCTTAGACATGTCAGACTACCATGCAGACTCTCATCAAGTGCAGACATGATGAGTGTGGATGGGAAACCATAAGTCCATCCCAGGGGTTGCACCTGTGTCCCTCAATGACAGAGGTAACAGGTGATGATTGATGATTCTGTTGGGGATAAAGTAATGTTTAGGCTTGTAAGGGACTCAGGGCCATTACCCTACTAACCTTCTATGATCCTATGAACCTGTGATCCCACTGAAATCCCAAGGTGACATGTATCCGAAGTAGCATGCTGTGTCAAGGGGTATGCATGCAAGATTATGCTGTCCACCCCCATTGTTCCTCACATACTGTTCTACACATACACATTTAAGTAACCATGCACATATACAACCATACCTTGGCAATGTCACATTTTGGTGTTGCCACTATGGCATCCTGAGCTGATGTATTGGCAGCAGGTTCACACAGACACCTGGGACAGAAACAGAATATAGTCTGGGAGACAACAGTCAGTCAGCAATACTAACAGCAATACAGCATCATGGCACAAAGATACATACACTTTGATGTGTACACATTACAATTGCCAGCAGACAGCACCTTACAGGGCATAACACTACTGCACTACAAACTTCCATTAAGTGTACTATATTCACCATGTGCATCAGACACATATTACCATGCCCCTGCATTGATGGTATGGATGACAGGGATGTGGCACAGGTATTATCATATGCACAGGGAGTGATGTGGAGTTGCCAAAGGCCTAGGCTGTGCCACACAGTTGACATTGTGTGTTTGTGTCTGGAGGGGTGTTGGTCAGCTGGACCATGGAGAGGAGCTATGTGGGTCTGGTGGTGACCTGCATGTGACAGTGATGTGTGAGTGTGTGCATGCACACAGTGAAGCCATGATCCAGCCCTACAGAATGGTATGTTGGACAGCTGGTGACCATATGTTGCAGAATGTACAGTTCACTATCTCCAGCCACAAACATGGGAATTGGTTCTGCCAGGAGTAACACTGGCACCAGCATACTCAGGGCCACATGCGGTACTACCTGCTGACAGTGACTGGAGTCTGCTGGGTCTGTGTCCCTCACGGCACCACCCAGACCACGTGTCCATGGTCTGCCATGTTGTGGTGTGGACAGCACCCTCCCTTTGGTAATGCTGGTAGTACTGCTACTATGGGAGTGTGACTGTGCATGGCCACATGGGCTCTCAGCTGATGTTGCTGACCTATGTCCATGTGTCCAATGCCCTACTCCCAAAATATTTTCAAGCACAGACATTGCACAGTTTAGGACTGACAAGGTCTCACCCCACAGTCTGTCCACTATATCAGCAAACTTATGTAAGGCGTCATCAATGCCATGGATGAAGTCATGCATGTCAGGCAGTGTGGCATCCATGACCCTGAGCATCTGTCTGGTGTACCATTCACAACGTGCCTGTGCCTCCATGATGGACCAATACATGTGTCAGGTGACACATGCTGTTACACCTCTGACAGGTGCTGGATGGGGAGTAGTCCTCCTTCGAGCAACCCTGTCAATCTGCCTGTGTGGGACCTCACCAGCTCTCTGGCAATGGCTGGTGTTTACAGTCACAGATGCCATAGTTGCGACACTCTCCTGTTCTATGCCACCACCCCCTGACTGTCCAATATCTATGACTGCTGAGGACTGGGTATGTGTGGGCATACTGTCTGTGTGAGGGGCCACTGGGGAAGAAGTGGGATGTCAACCAATGGGACAGATTCAGCCCCCATGAACCGTACCTATGCCTCACTATGTCCACCATCATCATCAGAGTCCACTGAGACACTGACTTCAAGTTGCGAGAGGGAGACACTCCAACCCCTATGGTCATTTGTGAGGGGAAGACAACATGACTACATTAATTCCTGCACTATAATGTCTGCTTATCCACATACACACACACACACGCACACACACACACACACACACACACACACACACACACACACACACACACACACACACACACACACACACACACACACACACACACACACACACAGACACAAGTGAAGTGCCACAAATGCATTACACAGACCACACCTTATGACTAATGCCATGCACAACACACAAGCAGACCACAACAAACATGCACAAGACAGGCCCTTAACAACATGCAGTGCAGCTATGTTCAGTTACTGTTGCTAGTACTATACACCTGTGAGATAAGTGACATGTCAGTATATGTGATGGACCTTCACCTACAACACAGTGCACCCGTTTCCACAAGAGTAATGTACCCTTTTATAGCAGACTGCCTACACCTTCACAAAAATATATGCTAATATGTTACAGCTCCTGCAAATATGCTACTGTGATTACTGATGTAATGCACTGCAGTGAACTCCTCCACAAGTGAACATGCAAGTATTGTAATATGGCTAAGCTTAACAGTTGTGCCCATGGCAAACTGGCAGCCTTTAACATGCCTAGGGTATAGATGAGACATAACAAAACAGTTTCACACTCACGAGCAACAGGATGATGGACACCGACCATATCAGAGGTGTCTATGGATTTGTGGGGGAGAGGTATTGTTAGCAGACATAAATGTGGCATTGGTACAGGGTAATACGTGCATGTATCAACATGTACAATACAAACTGTGATACTACCCACATTGCTGACATTCACAATATGTATGCACACGTGTGCATTACAAACCTCCCCAAAAATGCAGATTGACCTGTCATATGTGTACAGGTATGCAGAGTCTGCCACTATGAATGTGTCAGTATTAACATGATGACAGCTGGAGGCTTACCTGGATGCTCCTCAGCTTTTGAAACTGTGCCACCCACCTCAATGACATATGGTGTGATCGATTCTTGTGAGATGGTGGCTGAACCCCGGTTTGCCAGGAACTCCTCTGTGGCCAAGAGTGGTTGTTATGAAGCAGACCATCCACCAGTGCCTGCACAGTCCCTGGCCACAGCTTTGGCCCTTTGCCAAGCATGATGTATCATATCAGTGGCATGGTATTGGACCTGCGCATAGCTCCTGTCGTGATGGTCCACATGATTAACCGATGCCACGAGGTCTGCCCACAGTACAATGCATTCTTGCTGGTTATGGTGACTCCTTGACAACAGAACCTGGTGATAGAGACTCAGGGCATCAATTATGGTGTCAGTCTCTGCTTCTGAGAAAGGTGGATTCTTATGGCGGGACATCCCTCCTGAAAGACACGAGAACACATCACATGGTCACATACATTACTCACCATTATGTACACACCCTGCACATCCACATTTGCCAAAACTATCCACCACTAACTCCCACATCATACACCGCCATCTATCACAACAGTATGTATGTGGCTATCAGCAACATAGTGGCAATACACCAAACATTGCCCTCCTGATCTTGATGTTTCCTGCTACTTGCTGCATGTCCTATAAGGTGTTCAAATGCATTTTTCTGTTACATCTATTACTGCTTGCTCATAGCATGTCTACATTGTATGCAGTGGTGTCAGCCTCCTACTGTTGTAATAAGCACCTGGGGCTGTAAGCCCACCCCTTGGTCTCCCTGTCCTTCCTCCTTCAGATTCTGGAATATATGCCTGGACAAGTTCGTGCAGTTTCGCCTGCCAAAATGGTTGATATGGGCATTCTGGCACAGTGTAGCACCTGCTTCATGTACAGGGATGGACAACCATCTACAAACACCACCAAGGAACACACTGTGTGTTAGAGATGCAATAATATTAGGAACATAAGTTCCATGCACTCTCCCTGTCAAGGCTGCATATCTGTCCCTGAACAGGTTGTCTACACAACCCCACACACCACCCACACCTACGCAAAACACACACACACACACACACACACACACACACACACACACATATGCAAGGATCCTCAACATACACATACACAAATGACACCTCCGAGGCAAAGCCACACATGAACACCACAGCCCTGCACAGCACATACCACAGATAGCCACACACATGTGTCCCAGAGCCATGAAGGCATCAGCACATACAGAACATGTTACACATAGGAGACTCCATTGTGAGACACACTGATGTGCCTCTCACCAGGCTTTATATGGGAATGATCACAACTACTTGTATGCCAGGTGACAGAATCCACCATATGGCATGCACACTGCTGTCTCTCACCAACAGCTACTGTCATGAGTCTGTCGTAGTCCATGTTGGTGTGCCTGACCTGAGATGTACTTCACTGGACAATATGCAGTGAGACATGAGTGAGGATGCTGATTATGTGTCCCAGGCAGGTATGTCCCTAGCCTTATGCAGCATTCCGCTGTCACCCAGACTGATGCCACAATGCAATCAGGAAATGCTTGACCTTAACATGTGGGTTGTTACCTTGTGATATTCCAGGAGGTTTCAGTACCTGAGAGCCTGGGATGATATGGTCAACAGACCACGATGCTCTGCAACAGATGGCCTCCATCTGTCTCAACTGGCCTTCACACGTCTGGCAATGGTTCTCACCACCTCCATAGTGCCTTCATTAGGAAAAGTGGTGAGGTTATCACTACCAACATACAACTGTCAGAGCAGCACACATTGAAGGCCATGCTGCTAAATGCTAGGAGTCTACACATGACTCTGGCCTGAGTGCAAGCATTCTTAACCCTGGGAAATGTTGACATCTCTGCAGTCACAAACATATGGTTCAAAGCTAAAGAGAGTATCCCAGCCTTATGTGGTCAACAATCCTATCATACAGTCAGACCCCAAATTGTGGGCAGTAATGCCATGGGACATGGGGTTTCAGTATATATGAGACATGTACACACCTCCATGCTGTACAGGCAGTAAGATGCATGGGGACAATGCAAGGGCAGTTCACCATTGACAACGCACCTTTTCAAATCATAACTATCTACCAGCCAGCACATGTGACCAGGAAGCTCATTCTCCCTATACAGACCTCATCAACTGTATTAGGATTTGGGTCTGTACCCTGATCCTGGATTACCTGAATGACCCAGACATACATTGAAAGATGTACTTATGCCAGCACACAAATAACCAGAGAGCCATCAACATTGGAATTACAAACACCTTGGTGCAGCTAGGGGCTACCCCCACATGAGGTGAAGGTGTATTAGAGTTGAAATTACACAAAACGGGTCACCACTGCAACAGTGTCATCCTCCTTGGCAAAGCAACCATCATCCAGTCATGTTTGCAGTCACCATCTCCCACAATACTCATCTAGCTAGGGTCAAACATAAATACACCTGCAACATTGAATACAGCCTCCTGGGGGTGGTATACACAGCTTCACAGCCTCCAGCCCCTCTGTAGTAATTGGCACTGATATCCACACATACACACAGGTGTTATACATGCATTTGTATAGATGCAGAGTCAGGTTTACCTGACAAGACTACATCATCCTCTGCAAGGATAGGTTCACCTGTCTGGTGGACATTTACAAGAAATACTGTCTATAACAGGGATGACATACCACCATCTGAGACCTAGTAGGAGCAGGTGCCATTTTGGAGCAATGTCTCCTTAGCATGAACAAGGGAATGGGATCACCCCTGGAAACCTGCACAGCAAACCCCAAGCCCACATTGATGACATCCACTACAGACAAGCATCTCCCCTTCAACACATATGTCTGCAACATCAGAGAAAGCAGTTGAATCTGGTCATCTGTGGTGGACAAAGACACCACCTATACCAGTGCTGTAGGTTTAGCATACATGATGCCTGACAGAGTCAGTGTAGGCTTTACCCCTTGTCCCCCCATCAGTACATCAAGACGTCCCCAGTAAGTGCCCCCTTCTTCTATAGGGAATAGGTCACCACTGCTATGTAAAAGTCATGGTATAAAGCCGCCATGGGAGCCTATCACATCACAGATTGCATCCTACATGACCCCAAGCATGACCTTGCAGCACCATAAGACACTGTATTTAAAAGAGGCTTGACTACCGCCTTTGTCCCAGCCACGTGAAGGACAACCACTGTCACCCTAGTTTGGGGGGGAAATGATTGTTTTATATGGCACTAGTTGCCACCCCCTCATCTCATTGCTTCCCTGCCATATGGGGAATTTCTTTGTCTAAATAAATTTTGTAATAATGACAAAGTTTTTAAAAAGGAAATACAATATACATTTAATATGTTTGTTCATATGTGTTATAATAGAAGTGCAGTTTTGAATGCTTTGGACAGAGTGAGAAGTAAAAGATACAGTGGAATAGATATTGTTAATAAGAAGTCATTTATGGAAGAGGTCAGGAAAACTTATCACCTTCTTCCTTCTCTTATGGATTATGATAGGAGATTTTATAATTTTGGTAATTTTGATGAAAGGGGCATTTATTTTGTTACATCCTTTAATATACTGAGCAGTAAGATTAAAGATATTTAGGACTACTTTTGGGCAATGTTATTTAAGGTTAACTTATTGGCCAAGGCTGTTTTAAATAGGCCTTTTGTTTCATATAAGAAGGGGCGTAGTATTGGTGACTTAGTGATTCATAGTAGATTTAGATCACTGGATGTTAGGATGTGTAGGGTTACCCTTTCTAGGAAAGGGACATTTCCTTCTGGTACTTGCTCAGTTTGACCCTATATTATTAATACTTTTCCTAAAATTAATGGATATAATTTCTGTCCTAATCCAAGCTTCTCTTGTAAAACTGATAGTATTATGTATACTCTTAAATGTCCATATGATAAAGTTTATGTGGGGGAGAGCCAGAGAATGTTTAGGGTACGACTTCAGGAACATATTAGAGATATAAAGAATAGATGTTGCGATAGCCCCCTAGCGCTTCATTTTGAAAAATAACATTACAGTGATTTTAAATTACTTCAGGGTTGTGTTTTAGAACATATTATTGTGGGTGCAGGGGAATTAACTGTTTTAAAGGACAAGTTACTGGATAAAGAAGCAGTGTTTATGTTAAAGTATGATAATATGGCCACTAAGGGGTTAAATACAGATTTTAATTGGAAGTATCTGATTAATTAATTTTATTTTATTGTGTCAATTGTTTCATTGTTAAGTGTTTTAAAGGGTGTGTTTAAATTCTATATGTACTGCTGGAAGACATTTGCTAAGGTGCTAGAGATGAATACATTTCTCTTCTGTAGCTGTTTTTGTGGGGTTTTTTTATATCTGCAGTTTGTGGTTTTGCTGTCTGTATTCTCAATGGCTACAGATCCCTCTGTGAATATTCTAAGAATATTTCATGAGGATTCTATGGACTTATCCCAGAGGACTATGGATCAATATGTTCATCATGTGAAAAAAGGACCTCATGGGGTGACCCTGTGGTGAAATTTTAGGACAAATATATTGAAGAAAGGAACTGACGTATGGATAATCTGTTTAATTTGGTGGGTTTCTATAGTTTTTTGAACCTTTCTAATGAGCTACAACATCTGAGCAAAAAAGAAACAAATGTGCAAGTTAACATCTTGAGCCTAAATAAATACCTTGAGTTGGATATTACTCCATGAAGACTTCATGCTTTTAAAAGCCCTAGTACACCTTTTGATGGTGAAAGTGAAATAGATCGAGCTTTTAAACGTAGATGGGTAGCAGCAGCTCATAAATGTTCCCTTGAATGGGTAAAAATCTTGATAGAGTGGGACTTGATTAAACAGCGGTGTATTAACTCATTCAGTCCAGAGCAGCTCAGGAAAAGCTGCCTGCTGAATTCCACCATAGGAACAACAGAGCAGCCTGAGCTCATTTTCAGAAAATCCATTTGAAATACTATACAGAAAACAAATGCTCATAACTCTTTAACTATAAGAGCTACACTAAAAGTTTAAACGCAAAAGTTGTTCAGCAGACACTGACCTTTCCAACAGTGTAAATATTGATAGTGCATATCAAAGTCATAATGAAATATTTGGCAAGGAATGCTGATATTGTGCAATTTTTAATTTTTGGAAAAGCAAAGCACAATATCTTGGTCTATGTACCATGCAGACCCATACAATTTGAATTTAATTTGTTAGTATGAATGTCAGCTTTAAAATGATATTTTAACCATAACTGTGTGACACTCCTTTCATGAGATATTCACAGAAATATGATTAGTATATTATTTCTCATAATTGATAAATAAACAAAACATAATATCTCATCACCTGTAACAGAGCGAGCCTACATATCAGTGTAGAAGTTGTGCATCTGAATGTCAGCTTCAAAATAACGCATCATTTTTGTGATTACCATGCTCCCTCACAAAGATATGGGCATAATAATGAGAAGTATTGTAAATGTATAATTATCATATTTGTACAAGACTAAACAAACTGTGATATCTGTACGTGTGTACAGTGCAGAGACACAGTTCTTTTACCATGTTGTAAGGAGTAACACTGCCTTCAAACCGAGGTATTACTTCACACAATGCGGTGCTCCCTTGCAAAGTTATTTACCAAAATATGAAAAAAATAATAATTTCCATAACCTAAGTCAGAAACAAACTTTGATATCTGCCTATGAGTACAACATACAGGTACCATTCTTTTACCATGTTAGAACTATAAATAATCTTTTCAAAATGAGGTATTACTTAGCACATTCAGATGCTCCCTTGCAAAGTTATTTACCAAAATATGAAAAAAATTATAATTTCCATAACCATAAGTCTCAAACCAACTTTGATATCTGCACATGTGTCAAACATACTGGCACAATTCTTTTACCATATTAGAACCAGCAATACTGTCTTCAAAATGAGATATTACTTGGCACATTCAGATGCTCCCTTGCAAAGTTATTTACCAAAATATGAAAAAAATCATAATTTCCATAACCATAAGTCTCAAACAAACTTTGATTTCTGCACATGTGTCAAACATACTGGCACAATTCTTTTACCATATTAGAACCAGCAATACTGTCTTCAAAATGAGATATTACTTGGCACATTCAGATGCTCCCTTGCAAAGTTATTTACCAAAATATGAAAAAATCATAATTTCCATAACCTAAGTCAGAAACAAACTCTGTTATCTGCCTATGAGTACAACATACAGGTACCATTCTTTTACCATGTTAGAACTATAAATAATCTTTTCAAAATGAGGTATTACTTAGCACATTCATATGCTCCCTTGCAAAGTTATTTACCAAAATATGAAAAAAATTATAATTTCCATAACCATAAGTCTCAAACAAACTTTGATATCTGCACATGTGTCAAACATACTGGCACAATTATTTTACCATATTAGAACCAGCAATACTGTCTTCAAAATGAGATATTACTTGGCACATTCAGATGCTCCCTTGCAAAGTTATTTACCAAAATAAGAAAAATCATAATTTCCATAACCATAAGTCTCAAACAAACTTTGATTTCTGCACATGTGTCAAACATACTGGCACAATTCTTTTACCATATTAGAACCAGCAATACTGTCTTCAAAATGAGATATTACTTGGCACATTCAGATGCTCCCTTGCAAAGTTATTTACCAAAATATGAAAAAAAATCATAATTTCCATAACAGTTATTTGCCAAGCTCAGAGAAATAAATTTTACATAACACATTTCATAATAGTGTTTTACTTACTATACTGGTCCAGCTTGGTCATGGGTGTTTTCCATTCTTCTCACAATCATGCAGGGCTCTCCTCACGCCATTGTGGAGGTTGGTCAAGAAGAATGCAATGCCCTCCTCAGTTAGGTGAATGCCATCCCTTCTGAACCAGTGAACATCTTCCCTTCCAGTCTTACCTTATCTGAAATAAAGCATGGGTGGACACTGACAAGGGTGCACAGCCAGGGCACATGTAAAGAGAAAAAGCAGGGTAAGGACCGCGCTCCACTAATATGCCAAGGACAGGCATGGGGCTCCAGACGCTGGTTATCTGTAGTGTCCCATAGCTGTGCCGGCTGCCCACTCAGACTGCTGATACCACTATGGTCTCATGACCTCCTTCAGTGGCAGCAGTCTGCCTTACCTCTGCCTGTTCTCTTTACATGTGCCCATTCAGCAATGGACCTAAGGGATGAGGGACTGAAGTAACTCACTAATTGCTGTCCTGACCTACGGAAGGGCGGGAGACTGAGGGGAGAGCTACATCAAGGCAACATGTCAAAGACCAAGACTGACCCAGGCTGTGTCTTTTGCATGTTTTGCAGTACATCACAGTGGCACACCCAAGCCCATGCTTACCGAGGACAGCAGCACTATGGGACTGTGCTGTAGAGTCTCCAGGTTCCCAAGTGCGATCCCGGTGGATCACAAGATCCATGCTGGCTGGGTATGCCCCTGTGATGCACCCAGCAACACAATATTCGGCGATGGGACAGCGTAAGGTTTTTGGCTGCTCCCTTTCCAGTGACTCCCAGAACAGCAGAAGACAGTCTTACCTTATCTGAAATAAAGCATGGGTGGACACTGACAAGGGTGCACAGCCAGGGCACATGTAAAGAGAAAAAGCAGGGTAAGGACCGCTCCACTAATATGCCAAGGACAGGCATGGGGCTCCAGACGCTGGTTATCTGTAGTGTCCCATAGCTGTGCTGGCTGCCCACTCAGACTGCTGATACCACTATGGTCTCATGACCTCCTTCAGTGGCAGCAGTCTGCCTTACCTCTGCCTGTTCTCTTTACATGTGCCCATTCAGCAATGGACCTAAGGGATGAGGGACTGAAGTAACTCACTAATTGCTGTCCTGACCTACCGGAAGGCGGAGACTGAGGGAGAGCTACATAAAGGCAACATGTCAAAAGACCAAGACTGACCCAGGCTGTGTCTTTTGCATGTTTTGCAGTACATCACAGTGGCACACCCAAGCCCATGCTTACCGAGGACAGCAGCACTATGGGACTGTGCTGTAGAGTCTCCAGGTTCCCAAGTGCGATCCCGGTGGATCACAAGATCCATGCTGGCTGGGTATGCCCCCTGTGATGCACCCAGCAACACAATATTCGGCGATGGGACAGCGTAAGGTTTTTGGCTGCTCCCTTTCCAGTGACTCCCAGAACAGCAGAAGACAGTCTTACCTTATCTGAAATAAAGCATGGGTGGACACTGACAAGGGTGCACAGCCAGGGCACATGTAAAGAGAAAAGCAGGGTAAGGACCGCTGCTCCACTAATATGCCAAGGACAGGCATGGGGCTCCAGACGCTGGTTATCTGTAGTGTCCCATAGCTGTGCCGGCTGCCCACTCAGACTGCTGATACCACTATGGTCTCATGACCTCCTTCAGTGGCAGCAGTCTGCCTTACCTCTGCCTGTTCTCTTTACATGTGCCCATTCAGCAATGGACCTAAGGGATGAGGGACTGAAGTAACTCACTAATTGCTGTCCTGACCTACGGAAGGGCGGAGACTGAGGGAGAGCTACATCAAGGCAACATGTCAAAAGACCAAGACTGACCCAGGCTGTGTCTTTTGCATGTTTTTGCAGTACATCACAGTGGCACACCCAAGCCCATGCTTACCGAGGACAGCAGCACTATGGGACTGTGCTGTAGAGTCTCCAGGTTCCCAAGTGCGATCCCGGTGGATCACAAGATCCATGCTGGCTGGGTATGCTCCCTGTGATGCACCCAGCAACACAATATTCGGCGATGGGACAGCGTAAGGTTTTGGCTGCTCCTTTCCAGTGACTCCCAGAACAGCAGAAGACAGTCTTACCTTATCTGAAATAAAGCATGGGTGGACACTGACAAGGGTGCACAGCCAGGGCACATGTAGAGAGAAAAAGCAGGGTAAGGACCGCCGCTCCACTAATATGCCAAGGACAGGCATGGGGCTCCAGACGCTGGTTATCTGTAGTGTCCCATAGCTGTGCCGGCTGCCCACTCAGACTGCTGATACCACTATGGTCTCATGACCTCCTTCAGTGGCAGCAGTCTGCCTTACCTCTGCCTGTTCTCTTTACATGTGCCCATTCAGCAATGGACCTAAGGGATGAGGGACTGAAGTAACTGGTCACAACTTTGATGTATAGTGTGATCTGCACATCTTACTGCTGTCAGCAGTCTGCTAGACTCTTATGGCCATGGTACTCACCAAAGCATTCCATGCATAGGTTAATCTTGCAGGTCGGGCATCCCCATGATGGTTCAGCATGTTTTCCCTTGATGGCACAGTTTTTGCATCGTGCCTTCCGCCATTTCACTGGAAAGTGTGAGCCTTCTTCAAATCGTGTCATGGGCTCTGGGATGGTAATCTCTATGCATCTTTTCCTCTTCTTGTAGGTGGTCAGGAGGTGCATGCCTAGGTGTCTTCTAAACTGTAACTGGCTTGCCGAAATAAAACGGCCAGAACGTGAAAGCTGCCGGTGGCTAGCACTCTCACGAAATAAAATGTAAGCATTCACTATGGCCACATCCCATAGGAACCAGAACAAGTACAGCCACCATTTCCTTGCCTTTCGAGCAGTTGGATACTGCGTCCTGAGCTGATCTGCTCGGTCCACCCCATTCATATACGTGTTGTACATGTTTACAACTGGTGGACATGGCACTGCAGCTTTTGTTCCATCATGCTGTCTCCTGCGTATACTGGAGACTGCCAAGGTTGGGTTACTATTGGTTGACAGCAGAAATACTGGGTTGCTATCCTTCCATTCAGTTGCAAGCAATGGTCCACTCTGCAGCTGCTTGTAGAACCCTCGAGGCGCTTTACCAATGGCTTGTCGGTTGAATGTTACAGGCCATCCGGACCTATTGGTGCGCATGGTTCCACAGCAGTACAGACCGTCCTGCAGCAGTTGCTGTGCCAGAGGGACAGATGAGAAGAAGTTGTCAAAGTAAATGTGATGCTTCTTTCCAATCAGCCCCCGTGTTAGGTCGACCACAACTCTGTGTGCCAGTCCAACATCTGTGGTCTGCTCTGCCTTTCCAGTGTATACCTGGAATTCATGCACATAACCATTATGTGAGTCAGCTAGCACCCATACCTTAATGCCATACCTCTCCGGCTTGCCAGGCATAAACTGTCTAAATGTCAGTCGTCCACGGAAGCCGACCATGGCTTCATCTACTGCCACCTCACGATGCACATTATACTGTGTCCTACATGCATGAAGTACGGCATCCAGTATTGGCCGTACATGATGGAGCTTGTCATGACCCACAGAGCCCTGTGGTCGTCTGAGGTTTTTGTCATTGCAGTGAAAATACTGCTGAATTTTTCAAACCTCTCCCGGGTCATGTACTCTGCTATTGGGAAATGACCATACAGATGGTGCGTTTCCCAGTACTGCCTGTATTTTGGAACATGTACAATAGACATGTATATTCTGACACCTAGAAATGTGCGTATGTCTCCAGGACAAACTGGACTCCACCGCTTATCAACCTTGCCTGCTGCAGCCTGCCTCTGTGCAGCATAGCGGTTAGTTTCATCAGCAATAAGCGAATACAGTTCCTCTGGGAACATCAAATTGAGGAAGTCCACCTCTGTGCTGTCCGAGTCCAGGTTGGTGACTGGGCCGACTGGACACACAAAATCATCGATGTGAACTGGTGTTAGGCATTTCTCCCATGATAAGTTTCATGGTGGGCATGATCGCCGTGCCTTTTTCATTAGCCTCCCAGACTTTTGAATGCAAGGTACCCTGTGATCAGTGACATTACCCACTGGTTTGTACTGACTACTGAGTGGAGTACTCGCACAAATTCCATATTGCGGCACACTCAGATCCTTGCTTGACAAGCAGCTACTTCGGCTCAGATCCAGTGGACTTTCTCCATCTGAATAAACCTGCTGTAGACTACGCCTGAACTCATGTATAGTAGGAAGCATATCCGCTTCCTCTTCAGTACTAGGCCTGGCTTGGGACTGCAAAGGTCTGTCACTCGGGCCACGTCCGTGCCGTAACTCAGATAGAGGCAATTCATCCTCTGTGTCAAAATCTGATTCAAGTTGCTGACCACTATTGTGTGTGCCATCATACCTTAACTGGGCTAGTGGCATGTCATCCTCACTGTCGTGGTCAGTTACATCAAGAGTAGTGAGCTCGGGGTTAGAGGGTAGGGGTCTGTCAGGAATCGCTGGGACAGGGGCATCTTTATCAGCAGTAATAGCCTTCTCGCGCAGACGTGCCAGTGGAATATGATCATCGGCATCATAATCGTCATCCTCACTCTGGTTTGGCTTACGCTGTGCATCAAGATCCAATTCCATTTCGGACCCACTGGTATTACTGTCTGAATCAGTATCCTCGCCCACGTAAACGGCGGTTACCTTCTTAACAGATGGCATCTTCACTGAGGGGTGCGATGTCGGGTGAATGCAAAGCTGAAAAACAGAATTGTATACAATATAATGTTACTCACCTGCACAGAGGCAGCTGAAAAGCAACACATGCAGTATGTAGTGCTAGTTTGACACATTCAACTGTTTCATTATATGTGGTTCAGTTACATTAATTCACAAAGATATGAACTACATTAATAAAATGGATACTTATATCTGTATGTTATAAGTGAAAATACAGATATATATATGTCTGTGTATATATAGATTATATATTACATAAATATATATATATATATATATATATATATATATATATATATATATCTTACACACACTATACATATATATATATATATATATATATATATATATATATATATATATATATATATATATATACACACACATATAGATAGATATATATAAAATAAAAAATAAGGGGTTTCAGAGGCTAGGTAGTTGAAGAATGGAGGGAGTGGCTTGCAATGACTAGAAGCAGAGAAAAAAAACACAATCTGGCTTGTGCATTCATCAATGTGATAACAAGTTGTACTTATGTGAATAACAGTGACAGCTCCTGATAGTTTTACCTGAAAAGTGATAATGACTCAGTGCTATATTGTAAATGACTTATTGCTAAGGTGATAATGACCTGCCTTTCATTACTGGAAAGGTATGCATGCTCTGACACAGGTGATAATTGCTGCACATCACCTGTTGAGTAGGTAATCATTATGTCCTTGTGCAGCTGTTATGTAAGACAGTAATTCAGTAAAATAGTATAACACTTAGCCCTTCCTCCCACACAAGTTGCACACATTACTGAAAAAGGCCAGAAAAATTTGCAAAATATAACATAGCTCCATGCAGGTAGTAGTCAGCAAGTAATAACATGGGTAACTTCTAGCCAAAACTAAATCATTCAGAATATCTGGAGCAATTGTTTATTTCTTGTGATGGTAGGAATGGACAGTCCGTTTCAAAACGGATCATTTTCAAATGAGTGTCCAAGACCATTACCTTTTGTTATAATCACAAAAAATCTATTCAAGTCAGGGTGAAGGCCCTCTCTCCAAAATGCATAGAGGAAATCTAGGTTCTGTTACAGGGTTGGATTCTAGAAAGAAAAGTTGTTTTTTTCTATACACGTCTATGCTGTTTGATAGATAAAGCTTATGAGAGATGCTATGGAAAGCAAATAAACCAGCAAATGAAATAAGATAAATGTAGTACCCAAGACTGCATCACCAATGTACATTTATCTCCCTTCCGCTTCCTCTCCCCCTCTCAGATTACTTCTTTCTCCATTTAATTTTTCTATTAAAAAAAGATTTAAAAAGATGCACTGGTAAGATACTAACCAGCAACCAGGATGCTCTGACTTTATTCACATTTCAGGGAGTCTACAAATGAGCGTGTTTCTCTTGCAGCACAGAGTAGACTCATGTCCAGTATAATTGCATAATGGTTTTCAATCATGACATGAAGCAATACGTCTAAGAAGTACAGTTAATCACGAACTTACTAACACCCTAGCCCAAAGGTTCCTGGAATTGATAAATTCTAATGCGGTGGAACAGCTAGTCACCTCTCCAAAAAAGGGGAGATATGATAGTAGACCTGATCATCACAAACATGGGGACAAAGTGCTCCACACCAGAAGTATACCCCTCACTAGTGAGATCTGACCACAAACTAATCACCCTGGATATACACATCCCACCTCCACCCCCAACACAAAAGATTACAGTCAAAAACTTCTCAAAAGCCGACTTTACACTTCTTATAACTGACCCTGGTAACTACCGCCCCATAAGCTTAACCAAGGCTGATCTCAAATTGCAACTGTAGTAGTAAAGTAGTAAATAAGTGTAGTAAAGAAAAGGCACTGGTGTAGATTCAGGAGTTATACCATTATGGGCAGATTCCAAAAGCAAAAAAATAAATGCTTTCATTCTACACATGCCTGGTTTTACTGCATCTCGCTGCGTACAGTTCTTGAGACAACATAAAGAAAGAGATATCAGGTACCTTGAAGGAATGCAGAAGAAAGCTACCAGAAAAGTGCTGCAGAATGGAAGGGAAGGGATATGGTCAAAGACTATAGGAACTACAGATCTTCTTATATGAAACACGAGGAGGCAGGGCTGGAAGACTTGATACTAGTGCACAGAATCATGGAAAGTGAAAAGTTCCCTGACAGGACTCGAACTCCCCTACAGCAGCTTACAGAGACTAAATAAATACTGTAGATAGAGCAAGCTATATGAAAGAACTAATCCAACAAAATCATTCAGTGTGTACAGCAAAGTCTCAAACAATCTTAACAGTATCCCCAGAAAAGCAAGCCATCACAAAAGTCTGTTTGGAATAATTGACCAAGAGAATTTACAAATTGACAAACTGAAAGAGTCTCTAACTTGGTATTATGACCAATAAAGGCACTTTAAATTAATTTAATGCCAAACACCAAACATTATTACAACCATATAATGCCCAATACCATGCCCAAACTGAAAAAAAAAATACAATTTCTATTATGTTAACTAAATATAAAGTAGACAATGAAGGCCATGTATAAAAGCAGTTCAAGATCCTATAACACCATATCACCAGTAATCAAATTATTAGTTAATGACCAATCTGCGGAAGTATTATTATAAGCAAGCAAAAAGCGATTACAACAGACCACTACAATGACCGCCTTTACTACATAAAAGGTACTCATCTCAAAAAATGAGCATATCTACTATGCAATGAAGTTCCCCTCCCTTTCTGACCTGCTTATACATATACACACACACACACACACACACACACACACACACACACACACACACACACACACATACATACATACATACATATATATATATATATATATATATATATATATATATATATATATATATATATATATCAAGAAAAAAAGGATACAAGTTTTACACCCCCTCTCCCTTCCTCCTCTTCTGTATTTATTCTGATGTCACAGAGCTTCCAATAACCAGTATTTTTTTGTTCAAAAACTTCTTTGGGGCACGTACCAATCCAGTCAGTCAGCCTAGATGACAACATACATTCCAAATGACCAAACAGTTGGTAATGGAGACCTAAACTTTGCTGTTGGCCTTTAATGCATTAATCTGGTTGTGGAAGAAAATGGTGTACTGCTGGGTCACCCATCCACCCAGTGAATAAAGAAAAATAGCATGCGTTTACTTATTTTACTTCAGCAACAAACTATACATACATTTCAGGGAAGACCCTAACTAGCCATACAAAGCAATGCAACTACAAGTAAACCACCAACAGGTTATTACAGAACAAGCGCAACAGATCACAGCAAGTTTGAAAACACTCCTATTCTACAAGATTCCCTAGAGGTCTATTATGGGCATAATAATGAAAAGAAACACTAATAATGTCCTGGTTAATTATACTGCATGCTCCCAACTGCCTCACTTATCACTTATTATAAAACAGCATTAAAGATTCGATGAAATTGATAGCATTAAAGATTCATAATACCAAACCAGTGATACTAATGCATACATCTCACTTTCTTAGTGTGATTAATCTGGACACATTCTGCTCTTATCAACTTACAAATTTGATAAGACTAACAGGTTTTACATTAGCATACATTTTCTGGAGGGCCTGAAGTCTGGCCTGAAGCAAAAAAATTAAGAAGATTTTTACCACTCACCAATCAGTAGTATCCACGTCCCTTGCACAAAATACACCTCAATATATGGCACTTTATTTTCTTCAAGATGATAACCACAGAATATGGAAATTCAGCTACATAGGAAAATAAAAGAAGAAAACAATAGGTTCTGTCGGCCCTCCACAAATTATTACCATGATATGGACTACAAAATGAGGTATTAATTGGCACACTGACATGATCCCTTGCAAAGTTATTTACCAAAATATGAAAAAAGTCATAATTTCCATATCCTACTTCCAAACAAACTTTGATTTCTGCATATGTGTCCAACATACAGGCACAATTCTTTTACCATGTCGGAACCAGCAATAGTCTTCAAATGATGTATTACTTGGCACATTCAGATGCTCCCTTGCAAACTTATTTACCAAAATATGAAAAAAAAAAATCATAATTTCCATAACCTAAGTCCGAAACAAACTTTGATATCTGCACATGTGTCAAACATACAGGCATAATGTCAGACCTGGCCCCATCCCCATGCTGTGTTATACCACCCCTTCTCTCCTTTCATCCTTATCTCTGCCACTACTGTATGGAGACTGTCAGACCTGGCCCCATCCCCATGCTATGTTATACCACCCCTTCTCTCCTTTCCTCCTTATCTCTGCCACTACTGTATGGAGACTATGTCAGACCTGGCCCCATCCCCATGCTGTGTTATACCACTATGTCAGACTTGGTAAAATGTATTTTCAATGTGTTGGGCCAGATCTAACATCTGCTGACTACAGAAGTAATGCAAACCAGGGCTAGTAATGTCCTACTATAACAGAGTATGGCCTTCCAATCATTTATTTGCTGTCATCACATAACTCGATGCCAAAAAAAGGAGAGCATAAATCTAGTCCCCCCACACCAAGCCATTCCATAGTCTGATTACTTGGCTAGTTCTCCATTTCTCCCCACTGCCATAAACAGAAACTCTCAGTGTGCATACTTTCTGCTTTACCTCTACACTGATTACAGATACTTTTACTTCAAATTTTGTAGCACAAACACTAACAGACATTTGCTAAACAGAGTAATACAGTCTCACAACGAGAACAGACTTGGCATTACAACTTCTATGCTTTTGAAACTTACATTCTCTGGAACGGCACAAACTCACATTGAAAGAAAATGCATCTGGCCATTGGCATGTTATGTTTGCCTTTGAGCTGTTTTCAAACCATCAGCCTCTTGCACACATTATTCACTAAGCCGTTTCCTGTCTGTAGCGACACTGAAAAGACTACAATTTTGTACAAAAGGCCAAAACTGCTTATGGGATAGTGCACATTCCCAAAACGCAGGTGTGCAGTAGAAGAAACCCACCATAATACTGAGCTGAAAACAATGACAGTATGCAGCACAAACATTTCAAATGTCCCTCCTCACCAAGTGTTTCTGATCCTGTAACATAAAGTGAACGTCACAATCAAGTAAATCACAATCTGAGTAAATAGAACAAAACTCAGAAAGCTGTTCGCTTCTGATGTAACAATGAAGACGCCAGCATGAAGCCAAACAAAAAGAAATAACACACATACTGCAGTTACAGATATCAGCCACAACACGATCTATGTGCACACAAGACTTCATAAGGCAGGATTTGCAAAGCGATACACTGGCAAAATTCAAAAAGACACTGCCAAACACACGTGCTGAATTGCGATGAAACATTACAGTTTCAATTAGTGAATACAGGCAAATACGCCAAACAAGGAGGAGGTCTCTTACACTTTGTTTATAATTGCTCGGGTTTAAACTAGCCTCTCTTACCACCAAACCGTGGGGTTGGGAATCTTAGTACCACAGTTATGCAAGGTCCAACAAGTGCAGTCTACAGCTATTTATCAAAACTGCAAGACGGAGACGGTCTCCAAAGGAACATAGATCACTTTACTACAACACAAAACAGAATACCTTCACCACTTCCACTTAAGCAAGCGGTTACCGCCAAGTTCTGTGTAGTATTGGGAGACTGTACTCGGTGATAGGAGTTTCATGGTGCTAGCCAACGGATGAATAAGCCCACTGGAAATAATTAAATAACCCCCTGACAAACTAAAAACTGACAACCATCGAAGCTGCAAATAACTCGTTTGTAAGTCCTATGAAGTAGAATCTTAACATATGGCGAAGAATTTATGGCTATGTACATACGCAGAGAAACGGATAATAGACTCATCGACATCAGTTACAATACACCTTAGAAAAGACAAATTGGATCGTCACAGCAGGTGTTCAAATATCAACTATACACATCTACGACGGAACATCATTACCGTTTATCTCATCGGACGCTGTTTTAGAATCCAGTTTGAGGTCATCATCTGCCAACGCCTTCCCAAAAACTATCAACAAAATAAGAAACCCAAAATGCAACACCTGATCAGGAGCCATGGTACTAAGTGCGGGTACCAATACACAATAAGCCCTGGCTTACGAACTCTTCCTACCAACAACAGTTAGCCTTCCCAAAAACAACTTCCTAAAAATAAGTTATTATCCAAAAACAGCGCACGCACACTGAGTGTTCTGCATAGTCTGAGCGCAGCAGAATATACATGATTTCAAAAGTTGCTCAGGAAGACCCTCCACATGCTGAAAAGTTACAAAATGTTAACTTGGGACAAAACGGTTAAAACTGGGGTGGAGTGAGAATATTAATATTATTATTATACTTGCATACAAACTGCAACGCAACTGCTTAGCAACCGCTCCACATTCAAAAACAATAATAAGGCCTGTGCAGCGCCAAAGTACAAGCACCCGCTGTCACCCTTACAAGAAATCGCATATTAATCATAGCATTAAATTAATCTAATTTACCCAGCAATGAACATTTTAAAGAGACAGCACCGCAGCAAGTAAAACTTCTGTAGAAGTCCGTTCACATAAAAAAATCAGTCCTCATAAAGCAAGAAAACCATGTATGCTGTAGCAGGGCAATATGTTACCTTATCTTACCTTACAGATCAGAGATTAAATGGTCTGTAGAAGAGACTTGCAGTTTGTTTTGAAAATGTACTCAGATCTACGGTGCAGGTCTTTCTTCCCGTAACTGCAGCAAAACTCCCCTGGTTCGTTCAGTTATCAGCAGGATAACTAGAGGGATCCAGCAGTAATTTTTACCATAGCATAGATAAAGAAAGGGAACTTTTACTGCTGGAACCCTTATTTATTGGGACAGAACAAAGGGTTTTAGGTCAAGGGGTGGGAGGAATTAAGTGTACTGTGATTGGACATAACGGCTTGCATAGAAAATCGGCTTGCTATGAGAAGAAAGTACAGAGTGACTTGCAAGCCGATTTTCTCCGAGAAGTCAAATATAACCACCACGTAATTGTATACTGAAAATTAAGCTGACAAGGTAACTGACAGAGTTCAGTTACTTTTTCATCTTAATTTTCAACTGTGGAGTTACTATCTGACTACAAAATTAACTGCGCTGGGAGAAGGCACTCGGGGTTAACAGAATGGAATTGCTATCTTCTCATGGCGCACTCGGTGCTAAGCACAGAGGCGCCATGAGAAGGTACTCGGTGTTAATGAGTTAAGGAAGAAATACAATCCGCATGTTCAGAGCTTGCAGCTCAACTGCCTACCACCCAGCTTGATATGTTACTAAGTGAAATAAATGATAAACGTAAGTCATATGAGCAGGGCTTAACTGAAAAAAAGAAAAACTGAGGAGAGATCTTCGGGATTTTAACAACGGCAATGTTTTTCTATGGAAAGCTGAAGCACATGCTCATATTCAATGCAGCACCAGATGTCATAAAAGACTGTTTCTTTTGCTTCATCAGAGGGTGGTGATACTAATACAGACTATGAAAGTGATGTGGGAGCTTATCCTCCATTACCACCTGCACAAAATCCAGCTGCCCATCAGGATAGATTTTGGAGGACAACAGATCGAGGAAATGCATCCTCCAATTATAAGAAAAGAGGCAGGTATGGACAAGGACAAAATATGGATGGAGAGTCAAAGCAACAATATAAGAAAGGTAGATGGCAGTAATTGTGGACAATATATTAACTGTCGTTCTTTGGTTGTTAATGTTTTTGGGTGCACTTTATCTAATTCTCTTGAATCAATATTACATCTGGGTTTAAAATTTATACCACTGACTTTTCCTCATTTGTACAATTTGAAATGTGAAGTTTTTAGATTAATATGTAAATTATATCTTGTGCATAATTTTTCAAAACTAGATCTATGGCATGAAGACACTATAAGTAGTAGTTTAGATAAGAGTTTCCACTGCTGTGTTTCAGATGTAAATGAGTGGAATGATGTTGAACCGAATGCTTATTGTCTGTTCGATCCTTCTAAGGTTTCTTCCATTAGTTCCTTTATACCTCCATTTAATAATGTTGTTATGCAACAACTCTCAGCGTCTGTGAATTTTTCAATTGAATCATTAGTAAAAAAACTTTTTATGTAAGCATAATTGTGAATATAATTTAACAAAAGAACAATGACAAGCCTTAAAAAATCTAGGTAATAATAATGAATTGGTTATTAAGCCCTCAGATAAGGGCAATAGAATTGTAGTAATGAATTACAAACAATATATGAATATGTGCTATACACTTCTAAATGATGTTGCTATTTCTGAAAGACGTGATATTGGTGTGTATAGACAAGCTATTGATAAGTATCAACCATTGTTGCAAAAGGGTTACAGGCTTGGTTATTTTAATCTAACTGACTTAGAAAAAAGGTTTGCGATACAGAGAAGTGATTTAGCATTATTATATTCCCTACTAAAGATCCACAAGGGCTTGAATATTCTAAAGGAGAGACCTGTTGTCAGTGCCTGTAAATATTTCCTCCACAACATTGACATATTTTTACATCAATATTTAATTACTTTTGCTAAAAGAATGCTCCCTTATATTAGAGATACTCATGATTTTATTGATAAAAGCTCTGATTTGCAGTGGGAAGGTGATATGTATTGGATGGTTTTAGATGTATAAAGTTTATATACTAACATACACCATTGTCATGGTATACAGTCTTTATATTATTTTCTGGGTGATACTCCAGTGACTGGTGTTATTATTGAGTTGATTCATTTTTCTTTAGAAAATACGTTTTTGTTACTTTGAATGATGAACTGTTTCATCAGATTAAAGGGACAGCTATGGAAGCTTCTTTTGCCCCCGTGTATGCTAATTTGAAAATGTCCCTGTTTGAGGCTGCGTATATGTTTCAACATGAATGTTTGTTAAATATGTGGTTATGTATTTTCGTTTTATAGGCAATTTCATTTTTGTTTGTAGAAGGGGTTCAAATAAAGTAGAGGATTTTTTAAATATTTGCAGAATAATTGATTCTGTTTTAAATTTGATGGATTGCAATTAGGCAGTGAAGTTTATTTTCTTGATCTGCATTTAAGAGGTTTGGCAAATGGTTTTATTAGTACTTCTGTTTGTAGGAAAGTTTGGGGTGAAATTATTTTTTTATATGGCACTAGATGCCACCCCCCTCATCTCATTGCTTCCCTGCAATACGGGGAATTTATTTGTCTAAATATATTATGTAATAATGACAAAGATTTTAAAAAGGAAATACAATATACATTTAATATGTTTGTTCATAGAGGTTATAACAGAAGTGCAGTTTTGAGTGCTTTGGACAGAGTGAGAAGTAAAAGATACAATGGAATAGATATTGTTAATAAGAAGTCGTTTATGGAAGAGGTCAGGGAAAATTATCACCTTCTTGCTTACTTTATGGATTATGATAGGAGATTTTATAATTTTGGTAACTTTGATTAAAGGGGAATTTATTTTGTTACAACCTTTAATATACTGAGCAGTAAGATTAAAGATATTTAGGACTACTTTTGGGTGATGTTATTTAAGGTTAACTTATTGGCCAAGGCTGTTTTAAATAGGCCTTTTAAATCATATAAGAAGGGGCGTAGTATAGGTGACTTAGTGATTCATAGTAAATTTAGATCACTGGATGTTAGGATTTGTAGGGTTACCCTTTCTAGGAAAGGGACATTTCCTTCTGGTACTTGCTTAGTTTGACCCTATATTATTAATACTTTTCCTTAAATTAATGGATATAATTTCTGCCCTAATCCAAGCTTCTCTTGTAAAACTGCTAGTATTATGTATACTCTTAAATGTCCATGTGATAAAGTTTATGTGGGGGAGAGCCAGAGAATGTTTAGGGTACGACTTCAGGAACATATTAGAGATATAAAGAATAGATGTTGCGATAGCCCCCTAGCGCTTCATTTTGAAAAATAACATTACAGTGATTTTAAATTACTTCAAGGTTGTGTTTTAGAACATATTATTGTCGGTGCAGGGGAATTAACTGTTTTAAAGGACAAGTTACTGGATAAAGAAGCAGTGTTTATGTTAAAGTATGATAATATGGCCGCTAAGGGGTTAAATACAGATTTTAATTGGAAGTATCTGATTAATTGATTTTATTTTATTGTGTCAATTGTTTCATTGTTAAGGAGGCATTTTCCAAGGTGCTAGAGATGAATACATTTCTCTTCTGTAGCTGTTTTTGTGGTTTTTGCTTACTGTATTCAAAAGAGGCCTGACTACCGCCATTGCCCCTGCTGTGTGAAGGGCAACCACTGTCACCTCTTTACACAAAGGTGGGGCATCCACCAGTCTGTCACATTATCCACCCATCAGCCTAACTAGGCTCATCTGCAAGGCCATAGCACAGTTTATAGTGAAACTCATTAACAAGGACATTTACAATCTCCACACACTTCATCAGGCACAGTTAAGCTTCATCAAGGAAGGGATCCTGTCTGTACACTCAGTTGACCTCTTTGACACAGTCACCAAAGCCATGCAACGGGGTTAGAGGGCACACTGCCTATCTTGACCTGGATTAAGACTTTGACAGTATAACCCACTTGGCCATAACAGATATATGCTCCAAAGTATGCATCACACCATATGTTACCAGCAGGGTAGCACACTGGCATGCTGACATGACCCACCTAATCCACATAGGGAATCCACCTCAAGTGGTTGACCCATAAATAATAGTGCCACCTGGTGTTCTGTGTTTGGGCCTCTGTTATGTTTAATGTACACTTCTGAGGTGCAGGGCACAGCCATTGGGCTATGGGCGACCATGTTTGCAGATGACTGCATGCTGTGTGCTGTCACCAGATTCCCTAGTGATGTGGACACCTGCCTAGGAGGGTCTCACCCAGAAACATGGCCTCAGGCTGCATATCAGGAAATGCAGTGTTAACCCCTTTGGGGAGATTGACGTACCCACATATTATCACAGTACTAACAACATCCTAGGCATGCAATCAGTAGTCAGGGATTTGTGCACACAGGTTGATGGCAACAAGACATTTCACCACCATGTTGATTCCATAGTAAGGTAAAACTTCTACATGGCCCAAGTCATACATAAGGGACCTGGGGTCATAACATCCCTGTATTCCCCCATAAGGCCCATTATTAAGTATAATGCCTCATTCTTCATTCACCTCACACAGCACATGCAGCAGCTGGGGACATCAAAGAGATTCCCCACCAGGGAATACCAGGGCCTCAAACATCTACCATACACACATATAGGCTATAAGCCCATCTCTCTACCCAGTTTCATACATACTCCTCAGAGGTGACCTCTGCCTGGCATACAAGGCAATCACAGACTCAGCATTGTTGGAACTGCTGCACAAGTGCAACTGAAGCTCCACTCTATTAACCCACACACACCCTCAACCTAGTGTGTGACATCAACTGGGCTTGCTGGCGGCTCAGATGTGTGTCCCACATACTCACCTTTCTGTGGAATGGACACCCTTTCCACATCAAGCAGGGTAACTATTTACACCTTTGCAAGTGGAACATGGATAACTGGATGGGATAACTGGATGGTTAACAGCACATACACCCTTGGGATACCACTTGTGTCCCTGTTGGACTGGGGCATCAGGTGCTGCCTTGCATACGCATAGGCTAACATCTGATCTAGGCTTATGGGGGCTCAGGGTCCTTAGCCTAGTAACCTCGTATGATTCTACATATACCAGTTATGGCCTGTGTGCTGTGACAGACTGTGTTGTTATGTGTCCACACCCATCACTGTCATCTACTGTGGTGTGTCCCCTATGGGCAACATTACAGTGCCATGTCATACAGCCAACATCAGACAAATGTGTGACTGGTACTACAAGTGTATGTGGACATTCCAGCAACATGTGTGCACTACACACTACCTGAGAGCAGTGCAGATGTGGTGTAGGGTTTCCTCCTCATAGGTGTCTGTGCACTACACAATACCTGAGAGCAGTGCAGATGTGGTGTAGGGGTTCCTCCTTGTAGATGTCTGTGCACTACACAATACCTAAGGGCAGTGCAGATGTGGTGTAGGGTTTCCTCCTCATAGGTATCTGTGCTACACAATACCTGAGAGCAGTGCAGATGTGGTGTAGGGTTTCCTCCTCTTAGCTGTCTGTGCACTACACAATACCTGAGAGCAGTGCAGAAGTGGTGTAGGGTTTCCTCCTCATATGTGTCTGCACAGTACACAATACCTGTGAGCAGTGCAGATGTGGTGTAGGGTATCCTCCTCGTAGGTGTCCGACATCTGCAGTACACAGATGTTTGCGGAATGTGTACATGTGCCTGATATATGCGGACATGGCAGACCCCTCAGAACGCAGTAATAGTATATTAATATCTGGTACTGTGTTCATTCCCTTACATTGTATGCTCAATATGTATGCACTGCTGCTGAAATGGAGTCTGTGTCCCCCACTACTGCTGCCTATAACCTGCTGCCTGCTGCAGGAAGTCCCAGGTATACTAGTCATAGCTGTTAGGCAATGAGATACAGCTGTGGAGTGCACAGTGGCCTAGCCAGAATACGTCAGGAACAGTCAGGGACACCTGAACCATGGTTGAACTATGCCTGTATGACATTCATAGACTGAGAGGGGATCACTGACAGTGTATGATGTGATATGCCAGCTGTATCTCCCAGTAGTTACTGCCACTATTGTACAACAGACAATCCAGTAGCATTCATACGTGAGCTGACCATTGCTGGGGGGACTCAGGGGCCAGAGCTATCATCTATGTCACTGCAGATAGAGGCAAAAGGGAAGACTGTAGGTGCTGGACAGCTGACTAACAGCAACATGTCTTTCCAAGATATGTTGTTGAGACCTACTGTTGTAATTCCTATTTCCCATGACTACATTCCCCCATCTGCATTCCATTAAATGGGGAATTCTAAGACATACCTGGTATAATGCTGTACTCCTTTGTGAGCAAACATCCAGTGGTAGTTTTCCTAGGAAAGTGCAGTCTGTCTTCATGAAGAAAGTCACAGATCTGTTTATCATAAGCAGCAGTTGCCTTTTGTAGGTAATGCTCATGAACAGGTGATTGCCTGTGCACCAATCTGTGACTCACACTTGCTAATAGCATCCAGAACAGCTGTGGTGCACTGTCATTAACCAATGACATGGCAACACAGGGCTATAATTAAGACTTTCATGTAGGCCTTGGCCCTTTTCCTGGCATGTGAGGAGGACATTATCGAGGTGTTACAGCATCACAGAGGGTAGATAATAATACTGTGCACTGTTTGGATTGATGTGGTATGTCCACAGTTTTGCATGCTATGTTTGCCCATTGTTAACAGACTTTCTGATTCTGTGGCAGGTTACTGTTTAACAATGTGTGCTGGGGTCAATAAGGCGACAGGCAGATGTGAGTGTCATACATCATTTTTATCTGAATGTGCATGCTGCTGTGGTTAATGCTGGTCTGTCAGCTGTGTATGTTTGTAGAGGGAGACTGTGACACATGTCCCTGTCACTTGAACATTTCCCCCAACCCTTTATGTATGGCTGTTGTGTGGATGGCCTGTTCTAAGTGTTTGGGAGGTATGTTAGGTCTGTAGCAGGTAGCTGAAAGTACTGCTGCAAGTGTAGCAGGCTGCAGCTGCTGCATTCTGGTCAGGAGTAATACTGGGGTTGTGAACACATTGGGGACACCAAGCTGTATATGTGAGTAAGGGAGCCATGTCAGCTCTGTTGTTACAGCATATCCAGGGTGAGGGTAACCATAGCAGTCCAGGTGAGGCATGTGCCTCTGGTACATATGCTACATAATAGTGCAATGCAGACAGTGGTAGGCAGCATTTAGGACATGTATTGATATTTGTGACATGTGTCCCACCCTACAGGCCTTTGACATGCTACTGCAGGTGGCAGTGGCTGCGATAGCAGCAAACAGTTCTGCTGGACATTGCAGGACTCAGTTATTTCTATGTTGTATTGATAAGCATGTAGTTGTCGTGCAACAGACTGGACTGTGGGCCAGGACTGTGGGTGTCCAGATGTCACACATGCTAGTTATGTCACAGATAGAGGTGCTAAGTTATTATTATGGCAGGTGTAGTTGCAAGACATATTTTCCTCCATACAGTATGTTACACAGGATTCACATGAACATGTGTGTTCAGATGGGTATGACATGTGACACTGTCTGTCCTGATTTTGTAACCTCAATCTGCATTGACTTTCCTGTAGTTCAGCACACAGAATAGGTTTATGATAACCATGCCATAAGTAGGTGGCATAACTGTGGACATTCTACAAAAGTCTGTGCAGATGTCAGCTATACCTGATATCATAGGCCTCACGTACATCCATTAATGTGTATTTGGCTGTGTACTGGTTCAGTGTCTGCATCACAGGTCCAAGTACACTGTCATTTATCCCATTATATGTAGAAGAAGTAGTGTGTTACTGGAAATCAGGATATCTTTGTAAAAACAGAAGTTTTTCTTCACAGCTGAGTGGCCTAGTGGGCCTAGGGTGCTGTGTTCAATACTTGGCAGGGGTGGGTCTTTTTGCTGAAGTGACATCAGTGTAATGCATGATGTATTTATAGAAACACCAGTGATTATTTTAGTGATGTGCATAACAGTGTCAGAATCAGATAAGGTGAGTAAAGCAGTTTTAAGCAGGTTTGCATGATGCGCCTCGATGGTAAGCGGTGCTTAGTCTCACTTAAACCCCCGCTATTTTCAAAAAAAGAAAAAAAAAGGAGTATTAAGAAAGTGGTGAAATGGGGGCAAGCAGGGGGAAAACAATATGAAAGGCAGGTATGGATGTGCAGCACAGGAGTAGAAAAGGACATAGCTCTCAATTTCTTGTACAGCAACAGCTGCTCATGTTGTGAACAATTTCGAATTTGGAGCCTCACATCCCACATCCCACTTTGTTGATTAATTTCTGGGATGATTGATTGATGGCAGCTTATGTGGGGGTGAAATGGAGAGCTATGTATGGGGTGATCATTTTTTTTGTGGGACAGATGCCCCTTTTTTTCAAGGAAAGAGTGGAATGTTGGGGAAGGGTTGTAGGTACATTTGGGGAGGTAAGTTAGGTAGGAGAGGTTGCTTTTGCAGACAGACAGGATAGACAAGAGAGCAGACAGGGGCAGTGTATGACACATGAGGGTGGGTAAACACCTTGGATGGGGAGGGTGCTTGGGAATCGAAGGACCAAGTGCCCCCAGATAGCAACAGTGGGATTGAGCTCCTCACCCATGGGCAGTCACCACTGCTTCTTCACAGCCCCAAAGGTGGCTGTGCTGGGGGCTGGGTGCTGGTGCTCACACATCCAGGTGTGCCAGTCTGTCCTCACTCTGTTGCAGTCAGTCATCCAAGTTATGCTGCATAACCCTGAGCACCATCCCTGGGAACTAATTTTGGGTGACCAAATCCTATCTGCATCCATGCCCAGGGGGGAAGGCCCTGTCTGCTGAGGTGGGGTGGTGCAGGACCAGCAGAGCAGGAAGCTCCAGGTTGGGTACCAGATGCGCTGGGATTGGGTGCCATGGCAAGATGAGGTGGGATAGGTGGATCTGCTGGAACCGGGCTACCTAATGCTATGGTGTTGAGGTTTGTTAAAGGTTAGAGGTTCATAGGTAGGTACTAGGCTATTGGCCCTAAGGCCTATATGAGCCTAGCCAAATGGTACCCTGGATTTGCCACCCAAGAAAATTATTTTCCTGTGCCCCTGTCAAGCAGAGCCACAGAAGTGATCCCTGGGGTGAATTTCCTGTCTCCCATCCAATCATCAAGATTTTTCTTGAAGATTGCTAATGAGGAGCTTTGTTTCATACAGATAGGTAGTTTGTTCCAGAGTATGGGAAGTCTCTGGGACAGGAATCTATCCCTCCAGCATGTTATGTTTATTGTGGTGAACAGGTTTAGGTCCCTAGAGCATGTAGCTCAGAGGGATTGGAATTTCTTTAAGTGGAGCATATCCATCAGCTCTGGGTTTGACATAGCTTTGTATGTTAGGCAGACATTGCCTCTGAGTAGGCAATATGCGACAGAGTAAAGCTGGAGTTTTTTGAGATGGTCTGCGTAGGGCATCTGTTTGAGGATGGTAATCCTCTTTGTGAGGTATTTATGCAACCTTTCCAGTTGTTGTAGATGCCTTGTGAGGTACATACCAAAAGGTGAGTTGTACTCTATAATGGGTATAATGAGTGATGAGTAGAGGGGAACAATTACCTATTTTTTCCTGGATAAGAAACCTTTTGTGATGAGGTGTGCCACATAGAAGGATTTCCTGACTACTGTGGAGGCATGATTATCAAAGGAGAGACTACTGTCCACCTGTGTTCCAAGGTCTCTTATCACACTTTTGGTGTTAAGTAGACTACCGCCTATGTGGTAGGTCATGGGTACAGAGTTTTTATGAAAAGGGATGACAATGCACTTTTTGGCATTGAGCTTGAGGCCGTGGCTTTGACACCAGGCATCTGTCTCAGTGAGGTCCTTTTGTAGGATGTCCACATCATTAGGAGTTTTGATTATAGCTCCTAGTCTGTAGTCATCTGCAAACTTTGTTAGCCAAAGACATTCTGTGTTAGCCTGTACTTCAGAAAGGTAGATACCAAACAGGAGAGGACCTAGGACTGAACCCTGTGGTACTCCACTTGTCACTGGTCTGAAGTTGGTTTTACAGTCTGCTACTTTCACAGTGTGGATTCTGTCAGTGAGACAGTCAGCAGCCCATCTTGTGACTTAGGGATTTATACCTAGTTTAGTGAGTTTATCTATAATTTCAGAGTGAGGGATGGTGTCAAAAGCCTTGGCGAGATCTAGAAAGGCTGTGTGAACCACCTTACACTCATCTACGGCTTTGATGACTGCTTCAAAGAAGTCTATCAGTTTTAGGAGACATGATCTGCCTTTTACAAACGAGAACTGGGTAGGTTCCCGAGTTTGGAGATTACCAATGTCATTGTTTATAAGTTCCATGATGATACATTCCATAGTCTTGCAGACCAGGCTCGTCAGGCTAATGGGGCGGTATTTCCCAGGGTCCGTGTTGGCTCCCCCTTTGTGGAGTGGGATAACTGTTGCTGTGTGCCATTCAGTGGTCACAAAGCCTGAGGTGCAGCTATGATTGAACATGGTACTTAGGTGGGGTGCCAGTTCATTCTGTAGTTCATGTAGAATGCAGCCTGGGATGTTGTCAGGTCCCATGGATGCTGTGTTCTTGGTTTTGGAGAGTGTGTTTTTTACCTGTGCAGCTGTGATTACAGGATCTTTGTATTCTTCCAGTATAGAGGTGGGCCCTTTAGGGGGTGAGAAAGGGGTAAAGTTAGCACTGAACCTATCTGCCAGGATGTTGGCAATATCAGTTGGTTCTATATATTTAGTGCCATTGTGCTATAACTCAGAGAAGATCTGAGTGTTGCCATTGAGATTCTTGACATAGCTATAGAATACTTTGTGGTTGTCTTTGGAATCAGTGGCGATTTTTTTTTCGTAACTAGCGTTGCAGGATTTTATGAGGGATCTCAGCTTCTTACTGAGGCTGACCACGGAGTTCCTCCAGTCATGGGATTTTACTCTTTTTTTGCAACAGTTTCTTTCTTCTGTTGTAAAGTTTGTTTATGGCAGTGGACCACCAGATTGGCTTCCTTTTTTTGGAGGATAGCATCTTGGCTCGGGATTGCATGATCCGTGCACTTGTGTAAGTGCTTATGAAGTTTATTTGTATAGGATTCAGCAGTCATATGTCTATTGTCCATCAGCATGGGTGTCGTGAAGTTTGCCACTTCTGTCTTAAGAAGCATGATGTTGGCTTTGAGAAATTTTTTATGGTGGTTTCCCTAATGGGGGTGGGGGGGTGGGGTTGGGATGCGAATGTCTAGGGTGATTAACTTGTGGTCAGATCTGACCAATGAGGAATTGACCTCTGGTGTGGAACACCAATTCCCAATGTTGGTAATGACCAGGTCTAGGATATTGTTTCCCCTGGTGGGGATGTGAATAAGTTGATCCAAGGCATTGGAATTTATGAATTCCAGAAAACGCTGAGCACAAGAGTTGGTACATGAGTAGTTTTCCCAATTAATGGTGGGGTAGTTGAAATCACCCATTATTAGGGTGTTTGGTTGTACCCTAATATTTTCCAGTGTATCAAGAAATTAGGAGTGGGAATCCTGGGACATGGTGGGGGATCTGTAGCAAGCTAAAATTTGGATTGTGGATGCATTATGCTGAATAACTAGCTTGAGGGTGTGGATATCCTTAATGAATATGGACACGCCTCCACCTTTAGTGTTATGGTCCAGGTTAGGTGGCCAAAAGGTGTGGTATGAATTATAGCCTGGTAATGCAGGGGTGCTCTCTGGATTCTTGAGCCAGGTCTCTGTCACTGCACAGATGTCGATGTTCTCCGTTTTAAGGAGTGCCTCGAGTGAGTGCATTTTGAGGTTTAGACTTCTAGCATTAAGTAGCATTACCCTCAGATTTTTCTTGCTTGTACCTGTTACAGTGGTGAATTTGTCATTTGAACCTTGCTTAAAAAAGGCACTATAGGGTTGGCAAGAGCCTTAGCCAGTATCCGGAATCCCAAGGGCGACAGGTGCAGGCCATCTCTGGCAAAGCATTGTGGTTTGTCAATCATGTCATCCCCGGCAGACAGATACTGGATCCTCTTAGAATGACACCAGAAGCTTAGCCAGTTGTTGAAGTGTATTAGTTAGTTAATAACAGAACATTTCAATGTTAGAACAGCATGCATGGGTGTTCCAATTAACCCAGAAAAATAGAATTGCATAGCATACAGAACACAGGAATAAATGGAATAACAGTCATTATTGTAACAGCATCCCAGTAACAGTTATGGCAAAAGGCCAACAACATTGGTATTTTAACAAGGTGTTCTAGTATGCAACTATTGTAATATATAACCAATAATGCAACACAAGGCCCAACATTAATGGAACCATACCTCTAGTATAAGAATAATAATTTGTGATGCAGATAAGGGGTGGGAGGAGAGAAAGACATTCCATTACCAACTGTATAGGCTATATTTGTTACAACAGTACTGCTCAATACTCTACAAGTCTGCCCTTACCTTATGTATACCAGTGCCCTATAGGTTCTGTAGCACCTACATACCTCTCAAGCTATCCGGATGGGATGGGATGGGCCAAGCTGTAACACCTATAGGTACATAACTACAGGGGACTATTACATGTCAGGGGAACCTATATGACTACCAAGGTGTACTCTGCACTGATGTTGTGTGAGTGTGCTACTGCCATACTTCAACTGGGTTTGTATCTGTGTCCAAGGTTTTTGGCAGCAGTGATCACTATCTGTGACAGCATGACACTTGAGAGACATGTTTCATGCACAGTGCAGACAGTTTACACTTATCCTGCCATCATTTTCAGGCATGGGGTTAGACTATCAGCAGACATTCACAGATGCACTAGGCATACAGCTGTACCAACAACAGACCATTTCATTTGTCTTATTAACTTAGAATAGTGCTATACTTCATGTCATTTGATTTAATGGAGTCTTATCACCTTGCTGAGCAATGCTGTTTACGAACAAGTACATCTGGACACAGACATTAGTATACCCTTCATACAGCTACTACAGACATTTATTTACCTGTACATCCTGTGGGGAGAGTGTCTGTTAATAATACATAACTGTTTCTATAAATAGCCAGTACTACTTGTCTGTTATTATAAATATATCTTAGTAGAGTAGCTGTCCCTGGATTCAAACACTGGTCTGTGTGTGTCAAAATGAACAACAGATATATTGCTTATCACACTGAGCTAATGGGCCACTGCTGTGTGTTGATTGAGTGATATGGGCCTAAAGCTCACCTGGTGATAAAGTGTGACCTGGTAATATAGGTAGATTGTCACACAAGACTGCAGTGACAGTTGAACATACATGCATGTGATGCATGCATGACAGAGATAGTAGGTGAACTGTGTATTAATACTTGGAATGCAGGTGTACACAATTAACCCCTAGTGGATGGAAATATGTGTGATCTGTACAGACCATATCGGGGTGCTTGGTTGCCTACCAGACCCATATACATTTGCATATGGTATATTTGCAGTCTACAGCTATTACAGCTTCATAGCTACCTGCATCAGCATACCTACATTCAGGGATGCATATAGCTGAAATGCAAAGGTTAACACAAGACATTCCCAGGAGAAACACACTATAATACCTTAGACAGTACTACTCTAGATTCAGACATTAGTGCAGAACAAATATCATATTGCATTATATCTTGTTGTACAGCTCCACATTTACACTTTAGCATAACAGTTATTTATTGGTCAACCTTCGGTCACTTCAAGGTGTTATACCCATGTTTACTTCACAAAACTGGTAATATTTTATTTCTTGAGCAACAGCCCAGAATACACACAACTTTTGGCAGAACACAGATTTATTGAGACTGACATGACACAGTGATTGGTATACAGCTGATAATCTTTATTATTCTACACTTTAAATAATACAGGTATTGGAAGACATCTGTTATTACACAATCTATGCAGTACTACCTTTATTTCTTCATAATTCTGACTGCAGTTGGACTGTATTTCCTGTACATTAGGAATGAAGTTAATTTATTCCCTTCACATTTACATTGCCAGTGTACTTTATTACCAGAACATGTATTATTAATAATACAGTATACACATGTTATTCCCAGACATTATTAATGATGTATTAACTTTATTTCCATAACAGTAGCGTGTTTCATGCTGTCATCTATATTGAACTGTACCTGGCAATACTCACTTATATCAGTCCAGGTCTATGTACACATTCATTGAGTACACTCACAACAGACTATACCTAGTGGCAGTCACTACTGTACTCTTTCGTATTAGATTACTATATATTGCAAGATATATCTATACTCACTACACTCTCGGTGCACCCTTGGCAGGTGCCCTGATTGGGCCTCCAGGTTGCAAGGCCTCTTCTCTGCAGCTGTGGGAGGAAAACACACCATTATGCATACCTGTCTATCAGATATTCATACTAGAATTTGCTAAGTCAATGGTTCCTATACTTACAAACTTCTGGGGCATTGCGGTCCTGAGAGAATTGGATCTATTGGGCCAAGAGCTCCCCCTTCCTTTGCTTCAGGTCATCATAATGGTGACATACCTGCTCACCAGTGTGGGGGATGCCAGTTGCAGTGGTGAGGTCATGTGCCATCTGGTCCCAGGCCTCTGACTTGTGTTCAAAGCCCTGATACTGGTCCTGCAGCAGCCAGTCGACATGGTCTTTGAGAAGGAGCTGAACCATGACTCTGGACTCCAAAATGCCTCAGCGCTGCACCCAGAAGTGTGCACCCCTCTCCAACTCTAGCCATAGATCCTGCAGTGATTAATCTCCAACAGGTTCTGGCTGATGGCTGTATTCCTACCCATTGAGCTTAAATAAGGCTGTTTTCCCAGCCTTTGCCACCACTGGACCATTTTTAAAAATTCTAAGTGAAGCTTAACACTGCGCAAACCTGCTGAGCTCAGCTGAGCAGTGATTTGACAGGGAATGCTTAGCAGTGCACAAACCCTCTTAGCTGAGCTGAGGACTGCTTAAACTGGGATTGCTTAGCAGTGCCCAAAACCACTAAGCAGAGCTGCACATTTCTAAGTACTGCTAAAACAGGTCCTGTTTAAGCATTGCTTGGCTTGGCTTAACAATGCTTAGCAGATCTTAGCTATGGGCAAACCAGAGTTTTTCAAAAATAAAAAAAAATATTGAAAGTCATTGTTCATTAATGATACTTTATTATTATGTGTATCTATTTGACTTTATATGTCCTAAACATATGCATTTCACTACATTATCTTGGAGTGTAACTTTGATGTATTGGACATTTGTGTATAACTGGGTTTTTATCCTCAGGTCTTCACTGAATATGGGTTTCTGGTCCAGCTGGACTAACCCGGTTGACAAATGTCAATGTACAGATAACAAAAAAAAAATTAACACATTTCCCTATTGCATGTAAAAAGCTGAATGGCCTGTATTTGAACTGTGCACCTACTGCAAACAAAGTCATCATTCTAACCATTCAGCTACTGATTATATGGTGATTAGAGCTATACAGTTCTATACAGCTCTCAGTTATGTCTAAGCACTGGTGAGCACTGAGCTGAGCTGTGCAACCAGCTTAGTTATGTTTAAACATGACATTTTCTAACTAATTAAATGCATCCATTTTCTATTTTTAGATGTCTGGCATGTGTCTATTGATAAGTGCTGTACAAACACACAAAAAATATTTAAACATGTTTCAGTTTTTTATTTAAGTACAGCACTTTAACAGTGCAGGGCATGTATTGCTCATCTGCGAACACTGCAACACACCCCCTACACTGATTCTGTAACTATGTTACATGACTTTCTGTCAGTAGCAAGCCTTCATTAAAATGCAAGGCATGCTGCTCAGGTGGACATGGCCACAGTACACTCTGTGTAGGACTTACACTATTCCTTCATGGAGTTTATTAAATCTTGGGGACTGTCTCCATGGTCGCACTGTTTTACATATACTGTCTCCATGCTGATCATGCTATCTTACATATACTGTCTCCAGGATTACACTGTTTTACATATACTGTCTCCATGGTCATACTATTCTACATATACTGTCTCTGTGATCATGCTATCTTACTTATACTGTCTGCATTGCAGTCTAGTATATTGTGGAAAAGTGAAACACCCCCCTGGAGTTAACCACCAGCTTCAAAATGCAAGAACATCTAGTTTTGAAAAACTTCAATAAAAAGAAATTGCAAAAGAGCCACTTGAAAGATCAGCCTCAGAGAAGTGGAGGTATTCCTTCTGTGAATAAAGATGTTAAAGACAATAATTCTCAAATAAATGTTGTGTAAGTCATGAGGAATTTGCCAACTCTGCATGTCAGGAGTTTGCAAATGTTTCTATTGCTCATTTGGGAGTTGTATGTTCCTTATTTTGTTTTTATGGAAAAAGAGGACAAACATTAGCATCCTAGTTTGATTGATAGCAAACAGACTGTTTACATCAGCCTCTTACATCACTTAACCCCACCCCCAGCCCCAAGGCAGCACTTCTTGTCACAGGAGATTGGCTCCACAAGTTCCCTCACAGCCCTTTATGTATCCAGGCACACAGAGCCACAATCCAAACAAAACAACCCTCACGAACTGCTAGACCCATGAAGAGGCTGGACACTGAAGACCCCAGAATGGAAGACCACAGATCCATGGTCTGAGGCCTGAGTCACCCTCCCCTCACTGCAGATACCCCACAACTACCGGGTATAGATGTTATAGCCACTTGTCCTGCATTTAACAGAATTCTTGTAACTTGCAATACAGTGAAAACTGTTGTCTCTGGGCTCCACTCCACACTCCTGTATTCTTTATATTATAGGCACATTTTGCCTGTGTTCAAAGAAGATGTGAGATACTTATTTTTGTAAAGGTTTTCTTTATTCTGAAGTTTGCCATTTGGTGGATTTGTTACTTCATGGACACAAACAGCCTGTTCTATAAGTTTTGAGGTCTCAAACTGTACTTATGTTTTCCTCCAACTTGGGCACATCCATGAGCTCTTTGACAATGAGCACTGTGACTTATTTCTACTGTAAGCTATTTGTCTGGGTGCATGTATTTTTCAAAAACTGGAAGTCATCTAGTGTGGCTGTATGTGGCATATAAAAATGTCTGTCTTCATTAGGTAGAGAAATAGGGACTGGTCCCATAAATCATGGGTATGAGCCTCATAAAGATGGACACTGTAGCCATTTTTCTGAACAAGAAAAGATTAGTCCTTCATGATTTATTTGAGAAATATGAGCCCTGTAGAAGTAGGCACACCCTCCCATATTACAGGTGATGCAAGTGTAGATATAAGAACAAATAAGACTGGAAAAAAGGTTCTGTAACAGGATTTTTCATACTATGCTTCAAGGAATATGAACCCCACAAAGGCAGGTGCAGCCTTTTGTATTATGTGTAATGAGGGATATGAACCCCGCAAAGGCAGGCACAATCTTTTATATTATGCATAATGCAAACAGGTTAATAAAGTCAGTCAATAGCCTCATAAAAGCTGGCACTTCAAATTATCAAACAGTAAACCACTCCACAAACCACTCTATTAGATGGACCTGATGAAAGTCAGGCAAATGTGTTTTCCTAAATAAAGTTCTCTGGTGGTTGCTCATGGTGTGTTATCATGCTTGAATTCTCCCTTTTTGTACATGCATTAAAATAAAAATAAATAATATACCATTTAACTAAGAATGAGGTTCCACAAGTTGTTGAGCTGATAAACCCTCATGGGTCCTTTAAGTATATTCAAATGAAGGAGTAACCTCTGTGCTTTGAGATTGGATCATTGTCTTTCCATCTCCTGGATGTTCCTCCAATCAGCTTCCCTGGATCCACCCACAGTTGTCTCTAATTATCTTTAAAAAACTGAACTGTTGAATGTAATGAATTAGAACAAGAACACTCGTCCATCTATATAAACTACTTGACACTTCAACAAGGTGTCTTTATTCATCCCACAGGGATGGTATCAGAAAGAGAGTCTTGTAAATCTGCTAGCTAATGTGATTTTATCTGGTCTAATTCTTTATTCTCTGTTTCCTATTGTCATTTTTTTAGGATATTATAGACATGTTGTATTGGAAGAATCTGGCATGTATATAACCAAGAAGAAAGCTTGTCTGCCTAGTTCTCAGAATGGGTAAGTGCTATCTCAACTCTCTACCTACAGTCTGGCATGCAGTATATCTCAGTATATTAAATCTTTAAACAAAGAAGAACAGGTGAGAGAAATCTAAAACTGGACAGTAAGACACCTGGGCATATATTACTGGCCTTAGTAAGGAAATGAGAATCTGTAGGTCTGAAATCAGGACTGGGGCCTTTTTTAAATATAATGGGTCACCCAGGCATCCAAAGAGCAGTCCAGCAGGAATGCTGCACCATTTGTCTTCTGGTAGGGCTCTCCATATGGGAGGAACATATTGATAGGTACCCTGCTCTAAATAGAGCAGAGCTCAAGTTGCTAACTTTCCCTAAGTTACTACATATTATGTCCCACCAAATCAACAGTTCATATACGTTCAGCTCACCTGTATACACAAATCAGTTCTCCAAAATATATCTTATCACAGTAGGATGGCCCTTTGGCAAAAAAAAAAAAATTGTCAGGTATAGTAGCATATACCAAGACTTATGGATAGCAGAAAGAAATGAAACGTGTACAAAAAAAACAAAAAACTCTAGACGAGATGGACTAGGCTATAGGTTAGAAGAAGCTGATATTTTGAATTTTGAGTCAAAGGTCATTTGAGAGAGAACCAGTTGAGAAGGTGGTCAAAACTTTGTGAACAGCAGATATTTAACATCCTCTTTGCCAATGAAGAACACTCAAACTGATGGTAAAGGAAAAGTGTACTTGTAAGAATGGCCCTGGTTAGTTTAACTAGATATGCTGTTCCAGAGGAATGGAATTCCAGGGTTAGTACTCCATATGCTGACGTAGATAAAGATGATATAAAAATGCTAGGCAGAATCTTACTCTGTTTTAAAAACAATGGTGTACATTCCTGTATGCCTGTAGAGTGGCCTATGTGATTGAGTATTTCAATATCAAAATTAAGTAGCCAGTCCAGAATATTAAGTATCATGACAAAATGATTTAAAACCAACAAACAAAACAAAATCTAGCTAGTTAAGTTTATATGTTGAAAAGGCATTTGATTGGTCAAATGCAGCACTTCTGCTGTTGATGTTGGCTTGGATGGGTCCCCTAACACTTTCAGCCTGTTACCTCATGAGATCTATGAGACCTTTATGGCCAGAATGAAGATCACAGAAGAGGTACCAACATAATGTGAACTGTCCTAGAGAACCCATCAGGAGTGTCTTTTGCCCTCAGTGATGTTTACACTTTGAGCCATATTCATAGTTCCAGGGTTCACATATGTACAGCGGTGCCCTGCAAAAAGAGGTGTGTGCCTACATGAAAATCAGCTATTTATTTCAAGTTTATGGTAATCTTAGTAAAAAGCTCACAGTTGGAGGGTTACATAGAAGGCTGACAGTCATAAGATGAAGTGTTAAAAATGAAAAAGAGAAAAATACTAAAACGACAGAAAGGAAAGTACCAATCTAATGTGATGGTGAGTTTCTCATCCACCTTTACTATCTTGCATCACTTATTGAAATAAAATAAAGAAATTTCCCAAAGGTGCTGTACAAATTTTCCTCAGTCTGTTTGAATACAACATTGTGTCACAAGTACAAATACCAGAATCAACAAAAAGTAAATAGATAAACAATAGTATAAAAACTAACTTTAAAACATGTCTACAGTTGAGTTTACAACAATGAAATGAGCATTGAAAGTGCCAGAATCGCAGAACCAAAGAGGCCATCGCTGAATGCAAATCCTTTCTCAAAGAAGGACAAAAGTTGAGGCAATTTTAAACATGGTTAAGTACATTGATGGATAGAACAGCATTAGCAATGGGGTGGTGCAGTAGTTAGCATTGTCACCTCACAGCAAGAGGTTCTGTGGTTCAGTTCTTGTCTGGGGTGTCTTCTGTGCAGAGTCTGCATGTCCTCCTTGTGTTCGCGTGGGTTTTCTCCCACAGTCTAAGGACATTCATCTGGAGCATTTCTCTACTGAAAATGGGGTCTGTCCCAATCAGACTTTCCCCGTAAACAAATGTTAAATAAATTGTACAAATTTATTCCAGTGTTATTTTCTTCCTGGTTTTGTTATGGTTGTCTTAGTTTCTTCAGAAATGATATGCAAATCATGCTCCTGCCTTAAATTCAAAGCAGGATTTTAATTCTTTCTTTCATCTTCACTACCTGCTAATATACACACTAAAACACATATTTTCTACAACACTATACATTTCATTTTTTTATGTTCATGGAATTTCAAAGCAAATTGTCATATAATAACAATATTGCATGCATCTATTAACCTACCACAGAGACATATATACTGCAGAAAAATATGGAAATGGACTGTTGCATTTCACACTTTGTAATAAATTATAGTTCAAATGACTGGTAAGCTTATTCCTTTTATATTTTATTCCTTATTTAAAGACCAAATACATTTAAAATTACACATAGACAGAGTAAAGACAAAAATGTTCCAGCTAGAAACGTTCAACAGAGGTTCCAACATGAACATACAGGATGCAGGGATAATATCCTGTCAGAATGAATAAGAGCCTAGGATACTAATTCTATAAAGTCTGAAACCATTCCAGTTGATTTGTATTAGATGTATAGATAGAACAGTAATCAGAAATTAATTTAGTCAGATTAGACATCTATAATGAGAAACAGCCATTAGAAATGATACCACATTTTTTTCAGCTGTCTTATTTATGAAATTTTTAACTTCACTGTAAGTATATTTAAACTTTGCTCAATACTGGAAAGGAGTGTGTTATTATTTAAATTTTGTTCAAGACTGTGAAAGAATGCATTATTACTTAATTTTTGTTTAAAAGAATACATTATTATTTACATTGTTTAATTCCATGAAGGAATGCATTATTATAAATGTTACGATTAGTAAGCATTAATGCATTTGTTAAGGTAGCATATTTTTAAAACCAAATTCATTTAATTGAGTATATTTTAACAACATAAAGTAGATATGGGATGTGGTATCTCCTGACTGCATTTTTCACTCTCATCACATTGTAACAGCATAGAAAACTGACAAAATACTTCTGCACTGAATCTCGAAATCGTAAGCTTAAATCAACGGGTGTATAGTTTCAGCTTGGAAATACAACACAGTCATATCTTTGATGTCATACAATATCTACATTTTTACAAGATATAAAATAGTAATAACAGAAGATGAAATATTTTGTCAGTGACTATTTTTATGACTAACACTGTGAAATAAAAAAGATATATTAGTATTTAAAGTTACAATGCAATCACCATGGACAATTTAATCAACATATAGCAATGAATCCAGGTTTCTCATGAAGGAAAAGATTTCCACTGAGTTTAACTATCAGCTTTCAAATGAATTACAATAAATTCACACAAAAATAAGCTATAATGCAATAAATATAAGCAAGCCAAAGATGTATTTTAATGTTCAGAGCTGCTGTAATACAATAAATATAAGTAGTCAAATTATGTATTTTAATGCTAAAAGCTGCTATTATATACTTCTGTTTTGTATGAAAATAAATAAAATTATGTTCTTCCCCTGTAGAGGTCATTGAAGGAATGATTCCAGAGAAACCACATAATCAGCCGCTTCATTTTATCTGTTGAAGTAGAAGAGAAGAAGAACAATTTAAACAAACTGGCAACATGAATTTTAACATGTACAGTATATAATGCAAAGCACAAACTCACACTTTTGAGGATTATTTATGGACAATGCTTTGAAGAAAGAGATTTTGCATGACAAAGGTATACATGACAACATTATATGGTCAATACAGAGCTTGTAAGATGAGGTCCATCATCCAAAACTGGCATTAGGACAGCTTAGTAGATACATTTTTCTCAGGCTGTTAATCACCTGTATCCCATAATGCATCACAAATCCATTCTTTCCTGATTTTCTTTGCCACTCTTAAACTCAGGCAAAAAATGGCCACCGGCCATGTTTCTATATCTTCACTGAAATGTTCTCATCTAAATGAATTAAAAATCCAGTTTTGTCTTACTTTTTTGTCTGTATTCTACTTTCTGTCTGTGAATTTATGGTTCATTTTCCTAGACATTTTTTGATAGTATTATATTTCTTATTTGGTCATTGTTCACCTGTCACTTAACAGTACAGGATATTTTCCCTATTATGAGAAGGTCTATCCTCAGTAACTTCAGAATAACACCATTAAATGTTAGGCAGTCAGGCCTTTAAAACTTTCCCAGGCCACTAAACAGCAACCCTTTGCCCATAACACTCTGCAATAAGACCTTTATGACCAAATATTTTTGCCGTGCTAGAAAGCAGTCTCATCAGGGAAAGTGCCCAGGCTACAGTTACTTAATTTATTATCACTGTTTTATACAAAAATACTGAAAGTTACATTTTTGACTGTTATTATTGCTCACTTAGACTTCCAGTTCTAATATCAGTTCAGAAGTCTATATTTTGGTTAATTTATATTTTACAGTTTCTTGTGTGACACCTCCAGGCCTATAGGTGTTGTTTTCATTTCTACATATCTCAGTACTTTAGCATTTTGACCATTCTAAGATGTATAATAATTATTTGCTCAGCTTTTCAAAAGCAAACAAAAAGTAAGAACATTTAATAGTAGTTATTGTTCCAATATTTGAACTGTTTTAAAATACATTTTCTTGTTTGTGCCTTTCTTATCACATTTACTGTCCTAGTTCTATTAGGTTATAGTAATGATATGTTTTTGCTTGAACTTTGGACCAAAAAGAAATGCAAATCTTATAATTGTCTTCCATTCTACACTTTAAACATACTTTTCTGTTGCTGAATATTGAGTTTTGCTGGTATTTACTGGTAATACAGAGTGAGCATTCTGTTTCTATTGCACTGGTTAGGAATGTGTTGTGTCCAAGATGCAACATTTGTCAAATCTTCAACCTTAATACCCTTACAAATATAAAGGATAAATTAATGTTTTATGGTTAAAAAAATATACTTTTGGTGAGGATTGAAAAATACCCAAAACAAAAGGAACATTTGGAGTCAGCTCCATCACCCTAGATATCAAAGCTGACTTGATTGCAGTTATGTCTGATTCTTCAAAACAAAGAGAAAAGAAAGTCTAAACAAAGGGCTCGGAAATATAGACTTTTGCAGGTCCACATACAAAACGTATATGACTAATGGGCTGTATGTCTTATTACTTTAATAGTTCTATCTGATAAATCTCCTGCAAAGTTTGTCAGGTCACCTATTATGATTTCCCTGATTGACAAAGATTCTGATATAATAACTTATAGACCTATATCAACATGATCTTTCTCTGTTTCACTTCTTGAAATAGACTACAAGAAGTGTTTGGAGGTATTATTTTGAACTCAGCAAAGGATATCTTGTACCAATTTCCCTCTGGTTTCAGGATGGATTAAGGACTTTTTTATGTTCTTACCCTTTTAGATAGGTCTTTATAGCTTTCCTAATAAAACACAGCAAAGCAATGGATAAAATGCAATGAACAACAAGCCAGTAAAAAGCCATGTTTATTGCCACATAACACACTCATAGTTTTCCTATCTGGTTAGTGTTATACTACCATCCTTCCTGAAGATGCCGCTTTAATCCATATGATACCAGTGTTGTCAGAGGAAGACGTGTTGATGTTGTTTGTGGACTAACTTTGGGACCACGGCCCTTGGCATCCACAGTGTTGCTGTCAGCTATGCCATGGATGTCAATGGCCTTATCATTGCATCCAAGCTGCCATCAACAGGTTTATTGATCCTAGTGTTGACAGTTGACTTTACAAAGTCATGCTCGGTGCCAAACAATTCAGCAGCAATGTTGACACAAGTGGTGCTGGTCTGCCATAGACAGATGTTGAGCATGGCACTGAAGCTGATGCTGGTGCCACTGATGCAGACAGCTTGATATATGTCTTCTTTGGCAGCTGTACCTGGCTTGATGTTGGCTCCTAGTCAAGCTGGATTAATTCATCTGCTTGAAACTTTGGGTGTCCTGCTTGTCAAGCAGCAGCAAAAGGCTCCAATTACTTCTTTTACCATCTCTCAACAACTCTGGATGCCACCATGTCTCCTCATTGTCTTCAGATCAATAACTTCTAAAGAATGGCAGGAATTATAGGGGTAAATGGAATTATGTTAATTCACCCGATGAGTCACCTACATCTGATTATGATGAGAAGGTATGACCTATCATTTGGCAGAAACAGTGATGATGAGGCACAGTGGGGATGAGCCAATGAACCAAATTTCTCTTCAGAAAAGACTACAGGAGGCATTTCAGAACCCCCAGTCAAGTTCCTATGTGGTTCCATCAAACTGAAAAAAATATGAAAATTTTCTATAGCTGTGCCAGGGGTAATCCTGGTGTTGTGACTCATGTCCAACGGAGATCAGAGAGGGTCTTTCAGACTCTTAGGGAATGGAATTATTGGATGCCTAACTTGATTATGGAGGTAGCTGCCCCTAAAAAGGATCCCATGCCTCAGAGACCTGCTTTACATACCCATAATAAAAGCTGCAGGCTTAAGGACAGGTTGTGAAAACAAGGTTTTGAATCTCCCTCCTTTATTCGGGGGGCCATGAACTATATTTGGCCATGTTGTTGTTGTTGTTAGATGAATTGCAGCACACAATGGACCAATTACTAGAAGGACAGTTCAGACCAAAGTTACATCCTTATATGGCTAAAGGATCTTCTGCTTTTTACCTGATGATGAGGGCGGTTTGCAAGTTGGGTAAATGTTCCTCCTAAGGTATAAGTCTAGTCACAGAAATGTACAGGCATGCCTGTTTCCAGCTAAATGATTTTGGTAAAAATACCAAGGTGACCTTTTGAACTATCTCTCCTTCTTCAAGGTTCTGTGCTTTTTAGATTTGCATAAGACCACCTGAAGAGTACAGAAAAGGAAAGCAAATCCTTAACAGCTGCTAGTATGAAATTTCAAACCCCATAATGCTTCTTTCTAGTACATGATGGAGTCCATGCCAGCTTTATGGCTAATATCAACAAAGCCAGAGATCTAGAAGGGAACTGATGTTATGTCAGCATTCAGAATGTGTGCCAATTCTGAGGCAGGTGCTATTAGCAACAATAGGGGAACCATACTGATAGCAGAATAAACCCTGAGGCCTTGCCTAGTTGTCCCTCCCTGTAGGCTGTCAAGTCTGATGTGTCCCTTCTCTAGTTTGCATGACTGGCCATCATACAATACAAGTAAACAAGAACAGTATTTGCAGACAATATGAAATCCTGTTACACACCCTTTCCCACCCACACGCTTTACATTTGCCCAATATCCCACCACATGAAAATGTGCGTCAGCAAACAAGATTTTCAGGTTTCTAGATATAAAGCCTTCCAAGAGGTCCCATTAGACTAGAAAGAGCTAGTTTATTAATCCTGGTTCTTTGTGATACCAGAGACATCATGGAGCCCCTTGACTTAACTGTCCTAGATGAATTCCCCCAAACAAAATGTTTTCAGTAGTCACTGTGATGGCTGTCCTTCAATGTTTAACCAAAGGATAGTGGATACAGTCTTTAAAACCTGTATGATACTTATTATCACATCAAGTTAACCAAGGATCAGGAAAGCATCTCTGCTTCTGAGAAGAACCAGTCATTTCCATTCAGGGCTTTTCTTTCAGCTCTCTCCTCACCCCCCTGTCATATTCATTGAACTTAGTTCTGCAACTGCAATGACCCAAATGCTGCTGGGAATAAAGGTATTTCTCTACCTGGGTGACTGGTTCCATTTAACATTCTCTTTAAGCAACCTAATCTCTGCCAGATAGTCTCCAATCACACCCTTTTCAATCATTAGGAAAAGGCTGAAAATGACAAAATCAAAGGTTAAACTATCGCATCTTTTTGTTTATAGGCTGAAGCTTGAATAGAGCTGCCTGCAAGGCCTGCTTACCATAAGTAGGCAGAGCTGGATCCAGCACAAGGCAACCTAGGCAACTGCATAAGGCCTGGCACTGGCTAGTGAGCCCAGCTGGCTTTAAAAATAAAAAAAAATCTCTGTTGCCTTAAATGAAACAGTCCATTCAGACACACATGAGCACCCAAGCATTAGTGCACACGATATGAATTACAGGAGGATGACATAAGTATGAGTTTCTCTCCTGTGTGGGAAATTTGAGTTCAGGACTGACAGCTTCACATTTGTGGTACAAGGGTTTGATGAGCACTTGTGGAATCAACTGTGGCACAGAGAAGAAGTATGTTCCTGCAGTGTGTGTGTGTGTGTGTGTGTGTGTGTGTGTGTGTGTGTGTGTGTGTGTGTGTGTGTGTGTGTGTGTGTGTGTGTCTGAGTGTGTGTGTGTGTGTGTGTGTGTGTGTGTGTGTGTGTGTGTGTGTGTGTGTGTGTGTGTGTGTGTGTGTGTGTGTGTGTGTGTGTGTGTGTGTGTGTGTGTGTGTGTGTGTGTGTGTGTGTGTGTGTGTGTGTGTGTGTGTGTGTGTGTGTGTGTGTGTGTGTGTGTGTGTGTGTGTGTGTGTGTGTGTGTGTGTGTGTGTGTGTGTGTGTGTGTGTGTGTGTGTGTGTGTGTGTGTGTGTGTGTGTGTGTGTGTGTGTGTGTGATGCCGCATTTAGGGGGTACAATCTAGTTAAGTGACTTGCTCAGATGCAAACCCTGTACCTTAACTATGAAAGGTAAAGGACCTTAATCTGCCTACCAAATTTTTTAGAAATTACTCTGGATTGCTGTATGCTAATGTCAGTCATAAAGTTTTCAATTTTTTGTGGTTCATAGAATACATGTTAAAGGAATACCTAAGAAATAAACCTCCAAGGCAATTCCGTAAAAACGATAGTACTGTTTAATACATAAATAGGTTAACAGACGTACACTAAGCGCTTTCACCCATCCATTCCATGGGTATCTTCAGAGTACCATTACATAAAAACTCATTCCATTTTATACCACTTCCAATAAACTTTAAACCAATCATTCATACCCACTGAATGGATGGGTGAAAGCGCTTAGTGTACGTCTGTTAACCTATTTATGTATTAAACAGTACTATTGTTTTTACGGAATTGCCTTGGAGGTTTATTTCTTAGTTTTATTGTTCACGTTATTTTTGATGGAATACCTGTTGCTCTGTTAACTTTTTAAGAATCCAGTGGGCTATCCCAGGCTGTTAGCAAATGAATTACACATTTGTCTTTTAATTCCAGCACCCTCCACTTAGATGCTAATTCAAACTTCCCTATTTGCAATTTGAGTATGAATCCCAGTATGCCTCTTTTATTTAATGGGTTGCCAGATGCATTTTCAATAAATGTGAATTTCAAGGGAAGAGAAGTTTACCAATTCTTTCTTTTTTTTACTTTTTAATTAAATTTTAAAACATTATGAAATCAAGATATAACATTTAACAAAACATAACAACCAAAAACTATACAAGATCCATAACAAAAATTTGCATTAAACAAAATCATTATTTTTTCTTCTTTACTTTTCCAATAAATCTCTAAACTTTTGCCATGATAAATATCTATGAGTGATATTTGATGTTCTCCAATAAACAGTTCTTTGTTACATAGTCTTAGCCAGGCAAACAAATTCAGTAAAAGAGAGGATATTTTTGCTTTTCCAAATTTTTGTAATAACTTTTCTGGCAATAGCCAGAATGGACCAAAGAAGTTTACTAGTTCTCAAGCTAAGTCTGTTTTCAATGTGAGAGTCTTTTGTTTAGAAAATAACTGTTGGTATTTATCTGAAATTTTTGAAATAAAATTTTAAATAAAATTCAAATCCCTGTGATAACTGTAAAAATAAAGGACAAAATAGAATGTACACTGACAAGTCTGAACAGGACTTATGGTAATTTGGGACAGGCAGTCAAGTAGCGGGGTATTGATATGGGTGTTGGGAGCAAGATTTATTACCCTGCCTAGGGCCCAATTTGACCACAATCTGGCTGTGTTGACTCTGGAGCTATGTACTGCAACAATACACCACTATTAGCCATTCAAGTAGTTTAAACCCATACTGAGTAATGCTAGATAGAATCAGACCCAGATTGTGGTCGAATGGGGCCCTAGGCAGTATAATGGGGTCCTAGGCAATATAATGGACTAGGGTCAACCTCCCCACCTGGTAGCCAATCCAGTGTCCCAATTATTTGATTGTCTCTCACCAATTACCATAAGCAGTGTTCAAAACTGTCACTGTGCATTCTGTTATCTTCTTTATTTTTACAGTAACTACAGAGATTTGATTTAAAACCTTTATTTCAGATTTTATCATACAAACATTGGTGGCCATTTGCTAAACAAGACAAAACAAAATACTTTCAGATTGAAAACAGACTTAGCATAAGCAACGTCTCTTTCCTTGAAACTCACATTCTTTGAAAATGCATCTGACTAGTTGCAGATTATGTATACAGTACATTTATACAGACAGACATCTTCCAAACCCAGCAATTGTAGCTACATTATCGAGTGCATCCTTCTCAGATGTCTGTACCAATAATAATAGTAATAATAATAATAACAATAATAATAACAATAATAATAATAACAATAATAATAATAACAATAATAACAATAATAATAATAACAATAATAATAATAATAACAATAATAATAATAGTAACAATAATAATACTAATAACAATAATAATATTAATAATAACATTAATAATAATAATAATAATAATAATAATAATAATAATAATAACAAAATGATGACCAAAGTAACATATTTGAAATTTGTTTCACACAAACACACGGTATCCAAAGTATTCCAAATGAATTCACAACCTCCCCCCATACACACACACACACACACACACACACACACACACACACACACACACACACACACACACACACACACACACTCACACATGCACACATACACACACAGACTAGTCTTGGAAAGCCAGATTGAAGACTGTTTAAAAATGTCCAGATGATAATAGTATAAGCTACTTTCATCCAAAGAGACCCATCCCCACCCCTACCAATAGTTATAGCCACTTTGGTGACTGTGTACACTTATTATTTTTATGAAGAAATAAATTACATGTACCATGTTAGTAGCTTTGGGAGAACTAGATGACATTACATAAAGATTACTGGCATCATACTATAAGATCCAGATATGTCTAGCACAGTTTAAATGGAAGAGTATTTAGGAGAACATAAGAAGTACTAATCACCCGATAACATATGTTGTCAATATGCACAATCCCTGCAAAAGTAAAGTTTATCTGAATAATCCCTCATTAGAGAAAACTATTATTTATACAGGGCTTGCTGTTGGCAAACAGCTTTGCATTTCAGGTCTTTATCTACAAATGCAGTGTCTGTGGTCCTTGAAGAATAAACTGGCTATGCTATACATCAGCAATGCAATAGGGAATGACTGGCAAACAACAACAGGTCCATAGTTACCCGTTATACAGTCCTGGATGCCATTAAGGAGTCTAGCCCAAATTCCAATTTGCTCTGCTCCAAAGAAATGTTTGGTTAACTGACTTGCTCAATATCATATGGTAGATAAATGAAGAGGGAAAGATTCAAACCCTGCACCTGTGCTACAAGAAGCAGGTCATTAACAAGTTAAAGTGTTAGTGCAGTGTGCTAACCACCAGAGTAGCAGTACTAAATGCTGAAATCCTTTATATTCTTCTCTACAAGATCAGATAGTATTACAGTAACGTGCAACACTGGCTACATAATGAATGGTGAACGTCAGACAGTTCTGATTGTCACTCCAAATAATGCAGACTGTAAGTTCTGACAAATGTCAACCCTTTGCAGTTTCTAGAGGCTGTAAAGAAGGTGCTGTAAAACATATTACTAAAATGTAACATGTTTAGACTACTAAAATGCAAAAAGCTGAGACTATATGACACAATGCAGACATTGAAATGAATTAATTCATTCCTTTTTAGTGCAATGAGTAAAGCAAAACAATTAAAGACAATATAAATGTAACAGCAGCTTTTGTTCAATAACTCACAAGTCAAACAAAAATCAGAAATATTACTGCATAAAACATATTCATTTTTGGGGGGCTTACTTGCTTGCAGGACACCTTATCTCATTTTGACCTCTCTATGTCTTCTATGTCATCTATGCAATCAGGAATAGCTATCCCATCTGATATCACTCAGTGCATGTCTGACCTACTTGAACAATGGCCAATAATGCCATATTGTTGCAGATTATACCTCCAGAGTCAACAGATCTGGATCAGGTCGAAGTGGGGCCCTATATAGGCCAATGAATGTGGCCCTGACAGCTATGCCAGTATTCCATTACTTGGCTGCCTCTTACCTTTTTATAATAAACACTTCAAACCTATTAGGGTACACTATTTTTCTTATTTACTTTCACAATTAACACAGAAATTTGGATTTCATTTAAAACTTTTATTTCAAAATTTCCAGAAAAACGCACACAAACATTTTTGAAACAAAACACTCTTACGTTGAAAGCAGACATCATGAAAAACAATAAACTTCCCTTTACTTGAAACTCACATTTGTGAAAATGCATCAGACAACCTGTTATTAACTCACCAACACCTATGTGGTGTGGAATGTCACCTCTAGCAGCCTATACACATTCTTGTATTCCAGATCATTTTCTGAAAATCAACTTAAAAAGTATAAGATAAATAAAGGTAAAAACATTGCAAACAAGAAAAGCTCCTGAAACTATGCAAACAGCAATATCTTTACAGTTATAATAGTCAGTACATTCAGACTATTTCCATATGTGCTAAAATATATTATAATGCACACAAGCCCAGAATAATTATTTGCTAAGCTTTCAGAAACAAATTATCATATCGTAGAAATTGTACAACTTAGGCATATATTTTAGGACACTTTTGTTAACCAGACACACACTTTCACATGACAGCAAGGCATTCCTCTCTGTGTGCGTGTTTGAGATATTTACAGATATAGGAAAACATAGACCTGATTATGCAATAATATAAATAACATTGAATATATTTCAATATGTTTAATTTACAATGCTAATGCCAATGACAGCATTCTTCAACAACATTTGAGGTTTCACCTGATGTCATGTAGTAGTTTGTTTTTTGAAGTATTAAGGGCATATGAAAATATTGCTTATATACCCTTAATTGGTAGTTGCTAGGCTTGCAATCCAAGAAACCATTGAGCAGTCTAACCCAAATTTCCATTTCCCCTGTGTGTATCCTGTATCCCAGAGTAGTTATGGTGTAAAGGAAGAAACTGATAGTAGCAACAGTAAGCAGGGGCTTCATTATATGAACATTCTTTTGGTACAATACTTGGTTTCCTTGTTTTGCTGACTATTGACAGTGTACTTATTTATCTGTGAATAAACTGCATGGCACAAAGTCTATGAGTTTAATGTTAAAATATTAGCTGTGAATGCACTTTTAATTTAATTTAATGTGTTTTTTGTAGCACAAGGGTGTGAAATGCATTGTGATGGACTACAACAGTTTGGTACTCATTGCAGACAAATGAATGCTATGAGCTGTTAATGAGCTGCTTCCTGTAGAGCAGCTTTGATTCCCTCAGCATTTGTTTGTCTAGTTAGAGTCTGACAAAGTTATTTTACCAGATAGTGTTCTTGGGCTCTACCTGAAAAGATGGCTGTTAGGAAGTTCGTTATACTTTTGTTGTTTGAATTCCTGCACTCTTCAGATAGCCTCTAATTAATGCTTTACAATATAATGCATGACAATGAATCCCTGCATGTCTGTTGCCGTCTAAGGGACAACTAGATGCATTTCAATAAATGTGAGTTTCAAGCATATAGAAATGTATTGTCTGTTTTTAATGTTTGAATATTTTGTTCATCAAATGGCTGTCAGTGTTTTTGCTGTAAAAGTTTTAATAACAGTTTTAAATTAAATCCAAATATCTGTGATCATTGTAAAGGTAGAAGAAAAAAATGTATGTTCACTGAAAGATTTTAACTGTGTTTTATGGCAACTGCAGAGAGAGAGCCAAATAATGGGATATTGGTTTGGCTGTGAGTAGGGGGGGTCTGCTCCATTGCTCTACCTAAAACCCCATTTGACAATGATCCAGCTCTGCAGCTATTCTTCAAAAACTGCACATGACTCTTCAGCCTCATGTGGATGCCTTATCATTTTTTATTTTTATATTTTAAACCAGGTAAAAAGGCAAACAAGTGACTTATTGAAAGTTGCACAGTAGAGAGATGGAGGTAAAAAGAATCAAACCATGTACCTCTGACTATAGAAAACAACTAACAAAGAGCTCAGAGTCATAATCCTTTACAGTAAGTACACACTGTGACATAGGGAAAAACTGCCATCCCAGCTATCTGGAATTTTGTAAATAATTCTATGTCATTTGTGAATATTAATATGATTCATATGCTTGTCTTACAAATGTATTAGAACTATAGGTTATGTGTATATTAAACTACTGGTACAGAAGTGTGTGTTGAGCTTCAAGGATGTGTCCACAGTGTACCCTACTGGAAAAGAACAGAAATGTATATAAACTATATACCTGTGCAAATGTATATGTTTTAACAGTAGAAACTAGAACATACAGAGTTAACTTGCAAAACTTCAAGAAAATAAGTTGAAATTAAATTGTTTTATGATTGTGCAATAAAAGTTATCTCTCAGTTTCACTGCAGTTGCAGACACAATGTCTAGAGCTAGATTTATTTTTATTGTCCTGAAAAAGAAGAAATTACTAGGTTTAAGAAATCGAAGTGTTTTATTGTTTTATGACTTCCAGGATCTGCAAACATCTAACAGATGTGTATTGTTCACAAGGAGATGTCAAATGCTGCAGTGGGGCTTTAGCCTGGCACTGAAGTCAGGTAACAAAAAGTGATGTCATACAAGATAACCCAGCAGTAATATTTGATATTAATTTAAGACCTCTCTCAGAGAGAGAAAGAGTGCATTTTGTCTTTGACCTAACAAGAGCATCCAATCATCATCACATCTGCACTTGCCTTGCTGTAAGTAAGTTTTTAGGACATATTAACTCTTTTAGATATAATTAGGAATATAGTAAAATTTGCTTAAATGTTTTCTTTATTTATTTGAGACTGTCCTTTAATGTTGTTTTAAATATTTCCTCTGATTTTGAACTTTGAAGTTTGATTTACTGAGCATTGTCTTGTGTTTTTATTATTTATTATTAACAATATTTAAACCTATCTTTGTGGCTGATATTTGTAAGACATATTTAAGCTCTTAGGGTACTTGCATATGTATCTGGTGACACTGTACAGACCACTCCTAAATTGCTTTGCTCTTGATCAGACTACCATTTGGATAATAGTAACATTACACAGTAGGATTTGACACTCTTTGTTAAGGGCCTAAAGTAGTTGATAAGAGTGGTTGGTGGCAGTGGAAACTACCTTATAGTCTGGGCAGAAGGGTGCATAGCTAGTAAACCTTTGCCAGCCTTTCATAGGTGTGTGTGTGTGTGTGTGTGTGTGTGTGTGTGTGTGTGTGTGTGTGTGTGTGTGTGTGTGTGTGTGTGTGTGTCAGCTACTTGGGCAGGAACACAAAGCACTGGTTGGACAGAGAGGGTGCTGGAGGTTTTGTTTTGGCCATTCAGCTGAGATCTCAACCCTATAGCTGTGCCAGTGGGGAGTCTTATTGGAGATCTGGAGAAATAGGGAGAAACCAGCCCCAGAATCACTGTGATCTCTCTGTGCTCTTGAGGGGAATTGCACTTTACTGTGTGTGTACTTGTAATCCTTCCATTGTGTATGTTCCCCACTGTTGCAAGTGGTGAGGACTGAGGCTCCTTGATTACTGGGCCAGCCCTGGGGTGTCATACACACCTTCACTTTTATCTTCATTTTCTGATCAATCACAGAGGTTTAAAAAGCAAAGGTATATAAACAGTCACTAATGCAAATTAATAAAGTTTCATAGTTTTTTTGTTCAAATGATCAAAAATGCATGTTGGTACAAAACTAGTTGTTCTGTTCACATATTAAGTGACTTAGAGTAGTTTTCATCTTATCTGTCTTAGATTTTCCAGAACTGATTTTGCCTTATATTTATGTGCTCTCCCTTGATAACTTATTTTTTTGATAAATCACTGGACAAGTCGGGAACCCAACTTCTTCTCTTTGCAGAAAGTCATAAGATACTTTCCCCAGGAGACCTCCGCGATTCTTATTGTTACCTTAATCCTCACTCACACTTGATGCTTGAGATCCTTGGCCCATAAACACTGGCAAGTGTACTTTGGTCAAAGTGCAGACAACACATGCAAAACTTGCGTACTTGATAACAAACGGGTGTGGTTGTGTCTTCTTAACTGTCGCCATTTTTGTTGCCACTTCTGTCTCATAAGTCTTCAGTTAATTACCCCAAACATGATGAGTGTAAAAAGAAAGAGTTATTCCACTGAGTACAAGAAAGGAATCATGGAGGACTCCCGGGGAAAGAATCTGATGGCTTTCTGCAAAGAGAAGAAGTTGGATCTCCAAATGGTCCAAAAATGGCTTGCAGAGTACGATAACCTCAGTCAACAGGTGGACAAGGGAAATGCTAAGAAGTGCAAGTGTGGATCAGGTCGGCAACCATTATTTCCTGAGCTGGAAGACATCATCTGTGAATGGATTGCTAACAGGAGAGCAGAGGCTTTGGTTGTGCACAGGGCTAATATTCAAGCATTTGCCCTTGCAATGGCACCACAGTTAAAAATATCCCCAGAAAAATTCAAAGCATCACAACATTGGCTGGATGGCTTCTTTAAGCGATATGAACTGTTAATAAGAAGATTGACAACACTGCTCAGGCTGGAAGATACTGAAGTTATTAAACGTGTACTTGCATTCAAGTCCTTTGTTGATGGCATCGTCTTTTCTAAATACCAACTCTCCAACATGATTGCTATGGATGAAACTGCAGTTTTTATGGGTCAAGGATCTCAAACAACAAATGATCAAAGGGGTGCCTCGTCAATCTACATTCCCTCCACTGGTTACGAAAGTGCACGTGTTATCTGTATTTTGGCAATTCATCTAGATGGAAAGAAAACCCCATCTCTAATCATTAGTAAGGGCAAGAAAGATAAGATTGAATGTGTTTCAGGCATTTACATTCTTGAAAGCGAAAAAGCCTGGAGCACACAAGCAGTTATAAAGAAGTGGGTTGATGTAATGCTGCCACTTGTTTTGCGATTTGGCGAAAGAGGTCTGCTAGCCTGGGATTCAGCCAGCACTCACTGCGCTAAAGACATGAAGAAATTCCTTGCACGAAGAAGAATAGATCTAATAATGATTCCCACAGAAATGACTGCCTATCTCCAGACTCTTGATATTGCAATAAACAAGCCATTCTAGGATAATTTGCACATGGAACTCAGTGACTACATTGCCAATGCACTGCAAGCAGGCTACATGGATAAGCAGTGCTCATTTAAGGAGAGCTCTATTGCTAGGCATGACAGATTGGGGCCAATGGTTCTACAGGAAATGGAGTCACAAGAAATTCAGGCCTGAATTCGGGGGTTAGAGACTTATGACAATGTTCCAGAAGAAGATGACATGACTGTATTTGAATAACTTTTCCGTTATCAGGGAAACAGAATGGACCACTTCTGCTTTCAGCTGCCAGCAAACTCTTGTCAGTTTTTTGACTTTATTCTATTAAGGTAATGTTTTGTTGTCAAGGGGTAATTACAAAGTAAAGCCACTATTTCCCAGACTTCATTTTTATGACTTTCCATCATTCTTCTTTTATGGTTTTGGTAAGGAATAAAGAAAGCGTCACCACTCAAAAGGTGGCAGTTATTCATCTGTTTTATTCTCCTTCTATACACATGTATTGAGATTTTTCTGCACTTTCTATTAAGCATGAAATATTGCACTGTGATAGCCAAGGTGTAGATATTCTGAAGTTGAGATGTTTTTTGCACTGTTTATGTAGAATTCTCACACAGCTGTTAACTCCTTACCTACAACTGTTGCCCAATAATGGAAAAGTACCAAATAAATGTCGATTTGTGTACATGAATAAATGTCGATTTGTGTCTATGAATAAATGTCGATTTTTGTACATGAATAAATGTCAGTTTGTGTACATGAATAAATGTCGATTTTTGTACATGAATAAATAAATAAATGTAGATTGTTGTACGGGGGGGGGTTAATAAGGCATCCCCTGATAATAATCCCTAATGCGTATTTCTGTGGGGGAAAAGTATAAGACCCAGTCTTATTTTCGGGGAAATATGGTAGTACTACTCTGGTTAACAAAAGCATAACTAACTAAGTGATTAACTAACTAACTAACTAACTAACTAACTAACTAACTAACTAACTAACTAACTAACTAACTAACTAACCAACTAAATATAAGTATAGCTGACTTATTTCATTATACCTTTGCACTCTGACTATTGTAATGCAGCTGGATTATTAAGTGGTTATTATGGTTATTATATCATGAGGGAATTGCCGCTGTAATGTGATCTTGGAGTTTTTTTCCGAGAATTTAGTTTAAGCCCCCTTTATACAAGTCACACTAAGACATAACTTGCTTTAATTTCCATGTAAATTGAATTGCAGTTGTGTGAGTCAACGGCATCTTGCAAAGCTTCTAGGAACAGTTTTCATTTTCGTTTTGTCACTTGAATTACGCCGGTTTATATTATTAGGGCAGATCTTGCCTCTTTAACAGTAGTTGTGAATGCTAGCAAAATGAAGTAGTTGGCTTCCACTTTTTGGTCGAAGTGCTGATAGAGCCTCTCCAACAGTCATCCTTGTATCCTTGTATTACTCACTTTAAGGCTGGGTGAAAATTTTGAAAATGGGTTATTGGTTCAGCTTGTAATGGTGTACTGACTGACTGCTAAGCACCTACCTATGAATCTATGAAACTGTAGTTTTGCCACACTGTAGAGTAACTTTAAAAGAGTTTTGTAATAATTTTACCTAAGCACATACTGTTTTAACATAGCAATGTGCTTTTTAAATGGAAGCATATCAAATGAAACCATTTTAAATGGAGGCTTAAAACATTTGTGAAATTCTTGTGTGAATATACATCTGGATAACTTCTAGAGGGCTTATTACTTTGTGTTGGAAGCTTCCTTCTTTATTGTGCAATATTCTTGTAAATCTGTTTTTTAAATTATTTTATTTATTTATTTTTTAACTGTTTTAACCAGGTGGAACACTTATCTAGCAGAACCAGTTTCAGGCTTTGCCTTGGAAAGAACAATTCTTTAAACTGATTTGTCATACACAGACTGTGACACCATATGTTACTCTAATAGTTCTATCTGATCTTATATTGTGGGTTATTTATTAAAAGTGGTCTACATTGTCAGATAAGCAGGGGTCATATACTGAACGCCAAAATAAATAAGTAATACTGGTTTTCCCTAAGCTTAGGCTGGTAGGGTATGTTAGTAAGGAGGTAACTAAGGATTAAGTGGGGGGATGTTTGTTAGTTGGAGATTTATTTACTGTTGACATCTGTTCATAAGAGACATGAACACCAGACTGGAGGTGAATTTGTGATTTCTTATCCAATGTTCAAGATTTTATCTGAGTAAATGGATAAACTCTGCTTCACGTGGATGGGGAGCTTATCCATAGTGCAAGAATTCTTTGAAACACATATCAGTTTCTCTAGCATGTTTTATTTGTCACAGGCAAAGTTGAGGTCCTCGGATCCAGTGTTTCTGGTGCTGCTTGTTTTATGGATTTGCAAAAGATCCATCAGAGCTGAGTCTGAGGATGCCTTATATGCCATGCACAGATCACCTCTCAGTAACCTGTAGGACTGAGTACAGAGATATTCATACCCTGGATTCTACTGCTGAGAAACCTTTGAGGGCATTCCAACTGTTGCAAGTGTCTGGTTAGGTGTGTGCCAAAGGGAGAATTATCTTCAGTGATATGTCGGATAAGAGCTAAGTACAGTGGTACTATAAATTCCTTGGACTTGGTTTCCATACCTTTTGCTTATAAGTTGAGCGGCATAGACTGATTTTCTTACTGTCTTGGTTATGTGTTGCTCAAAGCCAGATTCCTCTCTACATATGTTCCCATAAGCCTAACTGCTAGGTCATCTCTTAAATGTAACAAAAAATGAGACGTAGACGGCTGTAAAATCCAGAATAGGCCTTTTACTTGGTGCAAACACAAGCGCTTTCACAATTCAGCTTCATCAGGTGTACACAAGCACTAAATACAAACACAACTTTATACTCATATTGCATCACATGTTACACAGTCATATGACTAAACCTAATTCACATAATTTATTAACAAAAACTTTCATGTCTAAATATATAAGAAATATATATATACACTCATATACTTCCATGTGTTAAAAATACTATTTTGACATAGAACATACATATAAAAATGCACATATAAAAAACATATAAAAACATATAAAAATGACTTTTCACAATCAATTATATATGGATATATATATTATATACTTCATCTATCTACGAAGAGGTCTCATCTTAAGTTTTGGCTTTAAGGGAATACACTTATTCAAACCATGTCCTTCTGTGCCTCTGAGTTTAGTGATCCAAATTGCTTCTAAATTCTCTGTTTTATTCTGAATATCCCCACGCCTCATACTTTCATGTAACAAAGCTATCACTCTAAACTTAAAGGTATGAGTGCTATCTGACTCCATTACATGCTTGGCTAACGCATTATTCCTATTACCCTTCCTAATATTATAAATGTTTTCTCTTATCCGATCTTTCAGATATCTATCCGTCTTCCCCACATAAATCTTCCTACAGATACAACAGCTTGCCAAATAAACCACATGCTGGCTTAAGCAATTTGCTTCTACCTTGAAATAAAAATCTTGTTCTAAATCAGGATGATGGAAACCAAGGCTTCCGTCAATATATGGGCACCAATTACAATGCCCACAAGGTGTGGTCTCTCCATATCCTGTATGAACATGAGTATCTTTGGGGAAACATAATCTCCTTTTTAAGGATTTATCATTCCTATAACTGAATCTGGGCATATTGTCAACCAAACCTGCTATATCTTTATCCGTCAGTAGGATCTGCCAGTGTTTCTTAACTATATCTGTGTACTTATACACATCTGTTGTATATTTCAAAGACATTCTAATTTTATTATTCACAGGTGTCTTATGTCCCCCATCATTAGGTCTGATCCTGCGCGAAAAATATGGTTTGGCCTGATCCTTCCTCTTGTTGACTACTGGGGGTATATGCATCTGTAAATTACTGTTATTATAACCTCTACTTCCTAAGAAACTCTTAACCCTATCCAACTCATTATTGAAATCATCATCCCTCACATTTAACTGGGAGGCTCTCATTACCTGATTCATAACCACATTCTTCAATATATGTGGTGGATGTGCACTGCTCCTATGTAGCAAATGGTTAACATGACATTCCTTCCTGTGTTGTCTTGTGTATACTGTTCCATTACTGTCTCTCATTACTTCAACATGCAAAAAATCCTTACTATGTTTGGAGACTCTATGTGTAAATCTCAGGAAATGTGTGCTGCTATTAATGTAATCCATAAAATTAGTTAGCTGTATTTCATCTCCTTCCCATAAAATAAAAACATCATCCACAAATCTCCGGTAAAAAGAGATTAAGTGGATGAAAGGACCTTTAAACACAAATTCATCTTCCCAGTCAACCATAACCGCATTGGCGTAGCTATTGGCACAAGATGTGCCCATAGCTATGCCATTGCATTGTCTGTAGAACTGGTCAACAAATAAAAACAAATTATGTTCTAGCACAAGTTCAAGAAGTCGCAAAAGCAAACAAACTTTATCAGGGGTGTATTGTGCATAAGCCTCTATGAAACCCTTAGTTGTTGTTAGTCCCTCTGTGTTCAGAATCACAGTGAACAATGATACAACATCTAACGTGACTAAGATTACATTGGAGTCATGATGTTCAAAAAACTCATAAAGATCTCTCATAAAATGCTCTGTGTCTCTAAGAACATGCACATTCATATTTAAAATAGGTCTAAGATGCTTTTCAATATAAATAGAGATTGGTTCAGTACACCAACCTCTACCGGAGACAATTGTTCTCATTGGAGGATCGGTCACAGATTTATGTATCTTGGGAAGACCTTGCAATATAGGTATAACTGGATTACTAACCATAAAATAATCCAAAAGTTTCTCATCAATCAAACTTCCATCTAACAACTCTCTCAAAGCAGTCTGCACATCCATAATATGACAAGATACTTGCTCAGTATCTATCTTCTCATAAAACAAATCATTGGTCAAACTGACTAACATAGTAGACACATATCTTTCTCTGTCTAATACTACAATTAAACCCCCCTTGTCTGCTGGGCTTATAATTATACTTGTATCTTGTTCTAACTCACTCAAGGCTTGTCTCTCTTGTAACATCATATTAGACCTTCCAGTACTGATATTTCTAAAGTTGTGCTTTGCATTTAATTCATATATGTCACATATACACATTTTTTCAAAAGCATTAATCAACATATTGGTATTAGGAATATATGTACTTGGTTTAGAAAACATATTCCATACATTGTATGTCTCAGTAGTATCTCTATATATCATTTTCAAATTCAAAGTCCTAGCAAACATTTTAACGTCAAAAATAACTTCAGCATAGCAAGAATTACTTGTTGGAATAAATGAAAGTCCCTTACCTAATACAGACAAATGAAACTCATTCAATATACATTTTGACAAATTCAAAACTAGTCCCTCTTGCTGTTTGAAAAGGCCTTCTTTATACTCAATTGATTCCCCGACGTTTGCTCCCACTTCCTCTTGCCTCTGGTAACACTTCTCACTCTGGAGTGTTCTCGATTCGATTTGTAGGCATCCGGTCTCACTGGTAGCGGGAAGTCGATATTGTGTCGATGTTTTGCTATGCTGAAGTTATTTTTGACGTTAAGATGTTTGCTAGGACTTTGAATTTGAAAATGATATATAGAGATACTACTGAGACATACAATGTACGGAATATGTTTTCTAAACCAAGTACATATATTCCTAATACCAATATGTTGATTAATGCTTTTGAAAAAATGTGTATATGTGACATATATGAATTAAATGCAAAGCACAACTTTAGAAATATCAGTACTGGAAGGTCTAATATGACGTTACAAGAGAGACAAGCCTTGAGTGAGTTAGAACAAGATACAAGTATAATTATAAGCCCAGCAGACAAGGGGGGTTTAATCGTAGTATTAGACAGAGAAAGATATGTGGCTACTATGTTAGTCAGCTTGACCAATGATTTGTTTTGTGAGAAGATAGATACTGAGCAAGTATCTTGTCATATTATGGATGTGCAGACTGCTTTGAGAGGGTTGTTAGATGGAAGTTTGATTGATGAGAAACTTTTGGATTATTTTATGGTTAGTAATCCAGTTATACCTATATTGCAAGGTCTTCCCAAGATACATAAATCTGTGACTGATCCTCCAATGAGACTAATTGTCTCCGGTAGAGGTTGGTGTACTGAACCAATCTCTATTTTTATTGAAAAGCATCTTAGACCTATTTTAAATATGAATGTGCATGTTCTTAGAGACACAGAGCATTTTTTGAGAGATCTTTATGAGTTTTTTGAACATCATGACTCCAATGTAATCTTAGTCACGTTAGATGTGGTATCATTGTTCACTGTGATTCCGAACACAGAGGGACTAACAGCAACAAAGGGTTTCATAGAGGCTTATGCACAATACACCCCTGACAAAGTTTGTTTGCTTTTGCGACTTCTTGAACTTGTGCTAGAACATAATTTGTTTTTATTTGTTGACCAGTTCTACAGACAATGCAATGGCGTAGCTATGGGCACATCTTGTGTCAATAGCTACGCCAATGTGGTTATGGTTGACTGGGAAGATGAATTTGTGTTTAAAGGTCCTTTCATCCACTTAATCTCTTTTTACTGGAGATTTGTGGATGATGTTTTTATTTTATGGGAAGGAGATGAAATACAGCTAACTAATTTTATGGATTACATTAATAGCAGCACACATTTCCTGAGATTTACACATAGAGTCTCCAGACATAGTATGGATTTTTTGCATGTTGAAGTAATGAGAGACAGTAATGGAACAGTATACACAAGACAACCCAGGAAGGAATGTCATGTTAACCATTTGCTACATAGGAGCAGTGCACATCCACCACATATATTGAAGAATGTGGTTATGAATCAGGTAATGAGAGCCTCCCAGTTAAATGTGAGGGATGATGATTTCAATAATGAGTTGGATAGGGTTAAGAGTTTCTTAGGACGTAGAGGTTATAATAACAATAATTTACAGATGCATATACCCCCAGTAGTCAACAAGAGGAAGGATCAGGCCAAACCATATTTTTCGCGCAGGATCAGACCTAATGATGGGGGACATAAGACACCTGTGAATAATAAAATTAGAATGTCTTTGAAATATACAACAGATGTGTATAAGTACACAGATATAGTTAAGAAACACTGGCAGATCCTACTGACGGATAAAGATATAGCAGGTTTGGTTGACAATATGCCCAGATTCAGTTATAGGAATGATAAATCCTTAAAAAGGAGATTATGTTTCCCCAAAGATACTCATGTTCATACAGGATATGGAGAGACCACACCTTGTGGGCATTGTAATTGGTGCCCATATATTGACGGAAGCCTTGGTTTCCATCATCCTGATTTAGAACAAGATTTTTATTTCAAGGTAGAAGCAAATTGCTTAAGCCAGCATGTGGTTTATTTGGCAAGCTGTTGTATCTGTAGGAAGATTTATGTGGGGAAGACAGATAGATATCTGAAAGATCGGATAAGAGAACACATTTATAATATTAGGAAGGGTAATAGGAATAATGCATTAGCCAAGCATGTAATGGAGTCAGATAGCACTCATACCTTTAAGTTTAGAGTGATAGATTTGTTACATGAAAGTATGAGGAGTGAGGATATTCGGAATAAGACAGAGAATTTAGAAGCAATTTGGATCACTAAACTCAGAGGCACAGAAGGACATGGTTTGAATGAGTGTATTCCCTTAAAGCCAAAACTTAAGATGAGACCTCTTCGTAGATAGATGAAGTATATAATATATATATCCATATATAATTGATTGTGAAAAGTCATTTTTATATGTTTTTATATGTTTTTATATGTTTTTTATATGTGCATTTTTATATGTATGTTCTATGTCAAAATAGTATTTTTTAACACATGGAAGTATATGAGTGTATATATATATATATATATATTTCTTATATATTTAGACATGAAAGTTTTTGTTAATAAATTATGTGAATTACGTTTAGTCATATGACTGTGTAACATGTGATGCAATATGAGTATAAAGGTGTGTTTGTATTTAGTGCTTGTATACACCTGATGAAGCTGAATTGTGAAAGCGCTTGTGTTTGCACCAAGTAAAAGGCCTATTCTGGATTTTACAGCCGTCTACGTCTCATTTTTTGTTGGATTTTATTCACTTTTTTGTGGAGATGCAGTGGTGGGTTGTCTTCTGTTGGCAATTTTTTCTCTGACTATCTCTTAAATGTGTTTTATTGATGAAGTAAGTAGCTTGGGTGGATGATTTTCCAAAGGGCACTATGACAAATTTCTTCTTGTTGAGTTTTAATCCATGGCTTTGACACCAGTCATTTATTTGTGCTAGATCTTCCTGTAGGATGGCAATGTCATCGGGGAAATCTATGATAGCCCCCAATTTACAGCCATCAGTGAACTTGGTGAGCCAGAGGTCTTTGTCATTAGCCTTTACTTCCAAGAAGTAAATGACAAACAGGAGAGGGCCCAACACAGAGCCCTGTGGTACCCCACTGGTACCAGTCTCCTGGTGGAGGTGGACTTACTAATCCTGACTTCTTGAGTCTTATCTGTGAGCCACCCATCAGTCCAGTAAGTTATGTACAGACTTATCTCATCAATAATACCTGAGAGGGATATTGCATCCATCGACATGACCAGATAAAATAAGGTGGTATACACATTTCCCTTATCCATAACCTTAGAGACCCTCTTAAAGAAGTCTACCAGGTTAAGTTGGCAAGACCCTTCCTTAACAAAGCCAGCCTGGGATGGGTCCAATGGGTCCAGTGTCTGTAGGTTACCAATGACCTTGTTGATCATTTCCATGATAATTCTTTCTATGGATTTGCTTCCCAAACTTGTCAGATGGATGGGTCTGTAGTTCCTGGCATCACATGATGATCCACCAAGATAAAGAGGGGTGACCGTTGTGGCCCTCCATCGGCCCTCCATTCACCTGGCACATAACCTGTTTTGAGGTCGTAGTTGAAGAGTGTCTCAGGTGTCCTGCTAGGTCATGTTTTAGTGTTTCAGGCTATTTAGGAGACAACCAGGGATATTGTCAGGGCCCACTGAAGCAGTGTTTTTGACCTTAGTGAGCACTGTCAAGACCTGCTGATGTTGATAGTTGGGAGGGATATGCTAATAGAGATTTCACAGTGGCTGGGGGGAGGAGTGAGGGGTGAAGTTATAGCTAAATTTATCAGCCAGTAGATTTGGTACATCACCTTGGCCAGTGATGGTTATGCCATTTATGACCACTTCTGCACAGCAACAATGTTTCTAAGAGTTGACCTGATAGTCTGGGGTCTGGGAACATATGTTGACAGTAATTTGGCCGTTGACCAACATGTGGCCAAAATAGTAAGAAAATCATTCCATGTCACACAACTTATAAGGAAAGGCATGGCATCCAAGTCCAAGAAAGTTGTGCTACCACTTTGTCCGGCCCTTATCTGACTCTTCATTGAATATAATACCACCTTAGGCATGTACCTGTCCAGACATATGCAACAGTTGGAATGCCTGCAAAGGTCCTTACTAGGATAATCCAGGATAAACATATTGTTCTGTACAGATTGCCTTAAACCCTGTCTCTATACTCTGTCTCCTACAGGTTACTGACAGGCGATCTATGCCTGGCATATAAGGCATCCTTGGCTCCAGCTCTGATTTACCTTTTGCACATCTGCAAAAGGAACAGCATCAGAACCACTAGATCCAAGGATTTAAATTTTGCTTGTGAAATAAATAAGACATGTTGGCAAGACAGATATTTGTCTCAGAGGACCCCAATGCTCTGGAACAGGCTCCCCATCCATCTGAAGCAGAGTACATCCCTAACCCTATTTAACTGTAACTTTGACCAATTGATGGGAAATCAGAAATTCACCACAAGTCTGCCCCTCATGTCTTTTATAGACAGATGCAGACAGTAATGCCCAAACTAACATACCTCCCACTCATATAACCTCAATAATTTTCGGTCTAACATATCCCTTCCTAATAAATGCCCATGATACACAGGGGCACAGCTTGGGTGGATTGCATGACTAGACTTATAAAGGTCCTGGTGGTCATTAACCTAATATATACCTATGAATTAATACTTCTAGAAACTTCCTAACATATCCTCTGTTAATAAATGCAAATGACACATGGGGACACAATTGGGTTGGATTGCATGGCTAACCTTATAAAGGCTGTGCTGGTTGTTACCCAAGTATATACCTATGAACTAATACTTCTAGAAACTTCCTAACATACCCCCTGTTAATAAATGTTAAAGACACATAGGGACACAGATTGGTTGTAGTGCATGGCCAGGCTTATAAAGGCCCTGGTGGTCATTAGCCTAGTATATACCTATGAACTAATACTTCTAGAAACTTCCTAACATACCCCCTGTTAATAAATGCTAATGACACATAGGGATACAACTGGGTTGGATAGCAAGGCTAGGCTTATAAAGGCCCTGGTGGTCCTTAGCCTAATATATACCTATGAACTAATACTTCTAGAAACTTCCTAACATACCCCCCATTAATAAATGCTAATGACACATAGTGACACACCTGGGTTGGATTGCATGGACAGGCTTATAAAGGCCCTGGTGGTCATTAACCTAATATATACCTATGAACTAATACTTCTAGAAATTTCCTAACATACCCCCTGTTAATAAATGCTAATGACACATAGGGACACAACTGGGTTGGATTGCATGGCCAGGCTTATAAAGGCCCTGGCAGTCACTAGCGTTGTATATACCTATGAACTAATACTTCTAGAAACTTCCTAACATACCCCCTGTTAATAAATGCTAATGACACATAGGGACACAACTGGGATTGATTGCATGGCCAGGCTTATAAAGGCCCTGGTGGTCATTAGCCTAGTATATACATATGAACTAATACTTCTAGAAACTTCCTAACATATCCCCTGTAAATAAATTCTAATGACACATAGGGACACAACTGGGTTGGATTGCATGGTCAGGCTTATAAAGCCCTTGGTGGTTATTAGCCTAATATATACCTATGAACTAATACTTTTAGAAACTTCCTAACACACCCCCTGTTAATAAATGCTAATGACACACAGGGACACAGCTTGGTTGTATTGCATGGCCAGTCTTATAAAGGTCCTGGTGGTCATTAGCCTAATATATACCTATGAACTAATACTTCTAGAAACCTCCTAACATACCCCATTTTAATAAATGCTAATGACACATAGGGACACAACTGGGTTAGATTGCATGACCTGGCTTATAAAGGCCCTGGCGGTCCTTAGTCTAATATATACCTATGAACTAATACTTCTAGAAACTTCCTAATATACCCTAAGGACACATAGGGACACAACTGGGTTGGATTGCACGGCCAGTCTTATAAAGGCCCTGATGGTCATTAGGCTAATATATACCTATGAACTAATGCTTCTAGAAACTTCCTAACATACCTCCTGTTAATAAATGCTAATGACAAATAAGGACACAACTGGGTTAGATTGCACGGTCAGGCTTATAAAGGTTCTGGTGGTCATTAGCCTAGTATATACCTATGAACCTGTGAGTATTACCTTTAAGATTTCTGGCATGGCTGAAGATGGCCTTTTGATTGCCCTTACACTGGGAGGCTATCCTTACCTAGTAATTGGCCACGTTGGACTTTATTAGACCTATTAGTTTTTTGTTTGTCTAAATCAGAGAGCCCTTGTCTCTATGAGAGTTGCTGTTTCTGGTTTTGACCATGACTTTTTTTTCTTCTGTTATATATCCTGTTAAGGTAAGGATTCTACCAGTGGGGGTTGGTTTTGGTGCTAGGGTTGGGCTTACTTCTGGTAGGTACAGCAGCCTCATTCATGTTTGTACAGGGTTTCTGTGAATAATTCTACATAGGTAACCGTGTTCTTGGGGTTTGAGGGATTCATAAAGTTTGACAAACTATCTCTTAAAGCAATGTAGTTTGCTTAAGAAAAGTTCCTAACTCTTACCAGTTTAGTTGTTTTTTTTAGTTGAATTTTATTTCATAGGATATTACTTTGTGGTCTGACCTCACCAATGAGGATAAGATAAAGGGGAGGGTGAAAAGCTCCCCCATGTTGGTGAGTACTAGGTTTGGTATGTTTGATCCCCTGGTTGAAGTGGGCACAATCTGGTCCAGTGTGTTTGTGTTAATAAAGTCCAGGAAACATTATATCTGTCAGTTATAAGCAGTGTATATTTCCCAACCTACAGAGGGGTAGTTAAAGTCTGCCATGACTAGGGTAATTGGCTAGATGGTGATCACGTCAAGTAGCTCTAGGTAAGAGTTGTAAGCTTCATGGATCATAGACGGTGACCTGTAGCTGACCAGGACATGGTAAAAAATCTTGTCTATGGAGACTTGGTCATGGATGAGCTCCAAGGCATCATCCTGTTTAACTAACCTGGAGGTGTGTTTGTGTTTGTTGCTAATGTAGTTCAAGCACCTCCACCTTAAGCCTCTGTCTGTACTACTGTTGTCTTAGACTGTGGAATGCACTATAGCCTTGCCAGTGCACTTTCTGTGGCTGTAAACCATGTCTTGGCAACAGCACAGATGTCCACATTCTCCAAAGTGAGGAGAGTGTCCTATTTAAATTGTGCTTGCTGAAAAATAGTCATATGGAATGTTCTCATGCATATACTCTGCTTGTATACTATCTTTGATTTAGAATAATTACATATATAGTTTTTTCATTAACTGTATAAGCTGCCAATTATATGTACCAAATGTCTTTATTAATGTAAATTCTGTATTGTATGTGAAATGTCTTATATCTGGAGCTTTTCCTCCCTGAGACTCCACTGAAAATGGGCACTTCTGGCCCAGCTGGACCATTCCGGTAAACAAATGCAATGAATAAATAATAAATAGTTTGTAGAGTACAGCATTTCTTCTTTAGGCTCATTGCATAAATCACGATAGGTATAATTATAAAAAGTAAAAAGTAAATTAAGGAACCCGATGTAATTGTATGAATTCAAATTATCACTTTATGCCAGTAACAATAGGAAGACTTTTTAAAATCATACTCACTTTTTTCTTTTGGTAAAACTGAAATCACACCATTAAAGGACAGGGACAATTTGCTTACTGATAGACATGCTATGACTGAGATAATCATAAAAATATTATCCAGTATTGCAAATAATGGAATAACAGCTAATACTATGTCCAAGATTAACCGTTCATATGAATGTTGTAGGGTCACCTAACAGCTAATACTATGTCCAAGATTAACCGTTCATATGAATGTTGTAGGGTCACCTAACAGCTAATACTATGTCCATGATTAACCGTTCATATGAATGTTGTAGGGTCACCTAACAGCTAATACTATGTCCATGATTAACCGTTCATATGAATGTTGTAGGGTCACCTAACAGCTAATACTATGTCCATGATTAACCGTTCATATGAATGTTGTAGGGTCACCAAGGATTGGTAAGTGATTCAGTGATAACAAAAAACAATGGCACAGGTGCTGACCAGATGATGTGAATGCGTAATTCCTGCGTGGAAAAAAAAAAAAAGAACCACCCGCCACAGATTATATAACATACTTGCTGTAATGGAATTTATTCGGTTGATATGTTGCTGAGGTATAAAAGAAAACAACTGTCACACTAACATACTAGAACAGTGAATAACGAATCTGAATAATTACAGACATCTGTGTACAGAACACAATTAAGGGTAGAGCATTTCCAAAGGAGGGTGTTTATAAAAGAGAGAACAGATGAGGGCTAAGGACTGATCTTTGAGGGATGCAAGAACAAATCACAGTATGTGCATCAGTAATGAACAACAGCAGGTACAGTAAACTTGCATGACATATGACCACATATATGCAGCAAACATGCATGACACGTGACCACATATATGCAGCAAACATGCATGACACGTGACCACATATATGCAGCAAACATGTATGACACATGACCACATATATGCAGCAAACATGCATAACACGTGACCACATATATGCAGCAAGCATGTATGACACATGACCACATATATGCAGCAAACATGCATGACACGTGACCACATATATGCAGCAAACATGTATGACACATGACCACATATATGCAGCAAACATGCATAACACTTGACCACATATATGCTTGCAAAGTCCATTTAAAAATAACAAAGTGCACTGTACCCTATAAGTTACTGAGCCATACATGCTGTACTTCTGCCATGACCAATGCTTACATCACAGTCGCTGTCTCATTGGAGACCTTATTCTTGGACATAAAGAATACACATTACAGACTAAGGCCTTGTAGGACTCTACATAGATGGAGTAAGAAACATACTGTCCCTACATTCTTACACATGTTTTGGGAGTAGGTTCTTAGGTTCATAAGTTCATAGTAGGTTACTAGGCTAATGGCATTAGGGCCTTTACAAGCTTAGCCATGTAAAAGATCCAGGGTACCCTAATTGACCATAGTTAGATGGTCATTGTTTGCAGAGTGATTCTATGATCAGCACCAACTGCCCCTGTCCATGAGGGCCATAGGTGCCACCCCCAGGGTGAATTTGCGGTTAGCCATCCAATTGTCAAGGGTTAAATAGGGTCATTGAGGAGCTCTGCTTCACATGAAGTGGGAACTTATTCCAGAGGCGTGGCAATCTCTGGGAGACATATCTGTTTCTCCCACATGTTCTAATAATGTCACAGGCTAGACTGAGATCCCTGGAACAAGTGACTTTTGTCCCATTTGATTTTCAGATATGCAGCATTTCAGTTAGGGCAGGGTCAGAGACTGCTATATAGACCAGGCACAGGCCACCTCTCAGTAGCCTGTACAACACAAAGTACAGTGACAGGGCTTTCAGTTTTTCCATGTAGCTCATGTCTTGGATACCCTGAATTCTCTTGGTTAGAAACTTCTGTGGTGTCTCCAGCTGCTGAAAGTGTCAGGTGAGGTACATACAGAAGGGAGCATTGTACTCAATCAGTGGTCTGAGAAGGGCCATGTACAGCAGAGTTATGACCTTCCTGGTCTTGGATTTGATGCCCCTATTTATGAGATGTGCAGTGTAAGAAGTCTTATTTACCACTATGGACACATATTGATCAAAGTTTAGATTGCTATCAACCTGCATTTCCAAGTTTTGCACCACTGTGTTTGAGCTTAGAGGAGGTGCTATCTATATTGTAAATAGCAGGGGCTACTTCTTTGCAAAAGGGTAAAATGAAGCATTTTTGCATTTAGTTTCAGACCATGAACCGATAGTCATTTGTCTGTATCAGTCCCTTCTGTAATTTGTCAACATCATTGGGAGACTCTATGACTGTGCCCAGTTTAGCAAATTTAGTAAGCCATAGGCCATCTACTTTTGTCTGGAGTTCAGAAAAATAGATTCCAAACAGTAGTGGGTCTAGTACAGATCCTTATGGTACACCACTGGTAACTGCTCTACTGGTGGAAGTGGACTCCCAACTTTGATAATGTGCATTCTATCTGTGAGCCAGTTTGCTACCCATCTAGTGATAAACAGGTTAATACCCAGCTGGGAGAGCTTCTCAATGATCCCTGAGTGGGAATTGTGTCAAACACCTTGGCTAAATCAGGATAGGTGTCATGTACTACTTTGCCATCATCCAGGGCTTTAGTGACATTCTCAAAGAATTCTACTAGGTTTAATAAGTAAGATCTACCATTGACAAAATCAAACCGGGTTGGTTCCAGAGTTTGAAGTTTGCTTATATCCTGTTGCTAAGGCCATCATGATTCTTTCCATGGCCTTGCAGATAAGGCTGGTCAGGCTAATGGGTCTATAGTACCCAGGGTTGATTGGTGGACCCTCTTTGTATAAGGGGATTACTGTTGCTGTTTTCCACTCTGCTGGCACAAAACCAGCACTCAGGCTGTGGTTAAAGAGACAGCTAAGTGGTTTTGCTAGGCCTTGTTTTAGATTGTTTAGTAAGCAGCCTGGGATGTTATCTGGTCCCATATTGACCATATATTTAGAGACTGCGTGAATGACCTCCTCTGGAGATAATCAGTAGAAGACTGGTGGCAGGAATGCTATGGGGTATGGCTGGTGGGGACAGGGGGGTGAAATTGTCTCCAAAACTGTAAGCTAGCAGGTTGGCAATTTCTTCAGGCTCCATGTGAGTGGTGCCATCCACTTTAAGTTCAGCACACAGCTGGGCATTCGTTTTGATGTTTCGGACATAGCTAAAGAATGCCTTATGATGGTCTTTTTCTAGGGATACACGTTTACTCTTGTAACTAGCACTAGATGACTTTATAAGGTTCGGATTTGCTTGTTCAGGCTGTGTAGGATAATCTTCCTTTGCTGACTAAGTTCTCTCTTGTTCTTAAATATCAGTTTCTTTCTTTTGTTATAGAACTTATTTATACTTGCAGTCCACCAGGGTGGCTTGTTTTTATGAGAGGACCTGGTTTTAGTCCTATCAGATATAATTAAGTTAATACATATTCTAAAGTGGCTATATAGGACATTTGCATACTTGTCTACATAGGAGCCATTGTTGTCTGCATTTGCAGGCAGTTTGAAACCACTTACACCATTGTTTAGTAGTCGAAAGTTTGCTTTGGAGAAATATTTCCTTTTTTTTTTTTTTGCTCCTGTGGGGGTGTCAGAATTTGATCTTTACTTCAAATGAGACAGATTTTATTGTCTGACTTACTTAGGGAGGGCAACGCACTTGGGGTAGTGCAGTAACCCCCATGAGGGTGGGTACAAGGTCTAAGACATTTGAACCTCTTGTGGGGGTGCAGACTAACTGTTCCAGTGCATTTCAATTATCAAAGTCCAGGAAACTCAAAGTGATCATGTTTGTGCTCATGTGGTGCCCACTCGATGGATGGATAGTTGAAGTCTCCATGACCAAGGTGTTTGGCTGTATATTGAGCATTTCTAGCAAGTCCAGGTAGGTGGTGTGTTTCTCCTGGTTCATGGTAGTACACTTCAAGTTAGCTATGATGTGGTAGGGTATTTTTACCTATAGTTATTTGGACCAGAAGTAGCTAAAGAGAGTTATGCTGTTTCACCAGTCATGAGGTACATTTGGATTTAATGAAAATGGATACACCTCCACCTTTGGTTCTTTTGCACCCATTTTGGGGTCTGAATGTGTGAAAATCATTGTAGCCCTTCATGGCCAGGGTGCTGTCTGTGGCCATGAATCAAGTATCAGTGACTGCACAGATGTCAGCATCTTCCAAGCTGGAGGAGTGCTTTCAGAGCATGTAGTTTACTGTTCAGGCTCCCAACATTAAGCAGCGTGACCTTGAGTTTGTCTCTCATGTATTTTTTTATGTTGAAAGTTTTGTTGTTTTGACATAGCCTAAAAAAGGCTCTATGGGGAAGGTAAACATCTTTGCCAATATCCTAAAGCCTTGAGCAGACAGGTGAAGGCCATCTCTGCAAAGCATTGAGGTCTGTTGTCCATATCTTCCAGGATGACAGATACTAGATCCCCTTGGAGAGACACCAGAAGCTAAGCCAATTGTTGAACAATCATGGAACTGACATCTCCGTACAGTGCAGAATGGAAAGATTTCCATCTTCCGCACTGTAGTGTAATCCCGGTGTTGGTATATTTAAGTTCCGGGGGGTGTGGGGGGTGGACCCCCCATGGAGGGTGCAGGGGGGCTTGCCCTCCTGCAAGCAGTGTGAAGGTAAGTGATTGTTGTGTTTTTTTTTTTTTTTTTTACATGGTCGAAATTTTGAACGTCGATCGTATGGTCTCGGTCTTATGGTCTTCAACATTCTGAAATGTCGACCATGTAAAGTAGACCCATATATGTATAACTATATATATATATATATATATATATATATATATATATATATATATATATATATATATATATACAGGTGTATGTGTGTTTGTGTTGCTTACTTCCACAAGGCTATGAATGGAGGCTTGTGGTTTCTTTGCATATTAAAGTGCATAACCTGTATATTTTGTTTACTGAGCTAAGAATTACATAACCTGGTTACTAAATAATTATAAATTATTACTCTGAAACCTTACTCTGAAACCTTCAAGACCCAACTCTTCTCATACCTGTCATCCAAACGGAAATGTTCCTGCTTACACCCTACCTAAATCCTGGCAAAATTCCCCTATTAACTATCCTTTCTCCTTGCTCCTCTCTACCCTCAAACTATTATTTCTACTCTCCGAAAATATAGTCATTCTGATAGTCTCTGATTAAGCAACTTCGCTCATATAACTCCAAGTATGTAAATATTGTAAATATTACAGTATCTCTATTGTCAGCACAGCAACTTTCTTTTTATTAACCTTTCTAACTATAACATATGCATGCCAACTGCCCACCTTCTAATGTAAAATAACAATTGAAACCTTAAATCCTTCCACTTCTCAGTTGATCATACTGTGCTGAATGGAAATACCTGTAACCTGTTTTGCTATTATCTGTTTACTAAGTTTTTTTATATGTACAGTTTATGCAATGCATTTTCCCGACTGTATGATTTTATACTTGTATTTTTACCTTTAACATTTTGTAACTAGTATTGTATTGTATTGTATTTGCTTGTGGAGCTTTTCTCCCCGGGCCTCCACTGAAAATGGGCACGTTCCGGCCCAGTGGACTTCCCCGGTAATCAAACTGAAATAAATAATAATAAATAAATAAATATTCATAGGAAGTATCCTAAACATGTTCTAGCATTCATGTACGTGCATGTTAATGTAATTCCTGCCACACGTATACACACGGTTGTATCTCGAACATAATTAACAGTCCCAGTTGTTACTCAGGCCTGCTAAGGTAATGTGCGCTGTTTACCTTGGTGATGGTACTGTAGCTGCTGTACAGAAGTGCTATGATGAAGAGGGCGATGAAGGTCGATGCTGTTCTCCACATACTGACTGGATCATCGTCGTAAATGCTGTCACCATAGTCCACAAAGTAACGATCAGTAATCGCATGAACTGGAAAAGAAACGGGTATTGCCTGCGTTAGCTACGTCTAATAAATTAACACTGAAGAACTTTGGAAATTATTACTTTCTGTGTTAGACTTTGAAATAACCACATATATTACTAAGAGAAGGACTTTGTCCTTAGAACAGTAGGTACATGATTTTCTATAATCAAGTTAAAACAAAGAGGTTCCCAACTTTAACCTCACAGTACAAACCCCCTATGAACAGATAGTGTTCAGATACAGATGGTGGTTCCTACTTGATGAAGTGTGTTTGTGAAACTGCTGCAGCGAGCACCACTTTTGTTCTATAACTAATGCCATAAAACATATATAAGATGGATTGCACTGGTGCTGCTGTGAACATCGCATTAGCGAGCACCACTTTTGTTCTATAACTAATGCCATAAAACATATATAAGATGGATTGTACTGGTGCTGCTGTAAACATCGCACTAGTGATATTGTGAAAATAATAATGAACTCACTGAAATGTCTTTTCCTGCATTCACCTGTAAGGATATGCATGTTAATCCAGAATAATATAATTTTCTGCACTGATTATAGACTGCACAACATTATCTGCACATAGGCCATACAGATACTTTTACTTCTTTCATATCCATGCTCTTGCAGCAGTTCGTAACTCAGTGTTGTCATTACTAGCACAATGCCCCAGCACTGCCACTGTCCATGATCTGAAATCATCCTGTTTCAATATCCTGCCTCCCATTTTCAGAGTATGACATCACCATGAAGGACAGGAACATGTAACACATATCAGCGCTGTGCTTGTGTGTGGTGTATTCCTGGCATTTCTTGTGTACTTTCTCCTCATCACGTCAAAATGCAGGGCTTCTGGTTTGATTCCTGTACATGACTAAGATACCACAGAAGTTTTACCTGACACATGCTAGTCTCTAATAATCTCATTTTAATTACATTTCATTTTATGACATAGCCAGTAAGATCTACCCCATCCACTTCACTCCAACCTACCCTTTGATTTTTCCTGTGCCTATAAATGAGCAAATGTGTTTTTGTTTGCTATAAGAAATATCTGTTGGTATTTTGTAATTCTGCTTAAAATCAACTGAGTTGTTTTGTGCAAAATGGGCATATCTTCCCAACTGCTCTGTATTGTTAAATGTGCATGTTTGTTTTCTGAAGATTTTTATTTTTGCTAAAATCTTTGAAAGTAATCGTTTCTCTGAGCAGTCACTGCATCACATCCTGACCTTCCTTTCATTGTGAATTTTCTTGTTTAATACGTAAATTAAGCCATCAGAAAACCTACCAGTTAAAATATATTCGACAAATATGAATCAGCAATTTATTACGTCAATATCCAAATATGGCATGCACTGAAACTTATACAGAATAGTAATAATAATAATAATAATAATAATAATAACAATAACAATAATAATAATGATAACAATAATAATAATAACAATAATAATAATAATAATAATAATAATAATAATAATAATAATAATAATAATAATAATGATAACAATAATAATAATAACAATAATACTAATAGTAATAATAATAATAATATAACAATAATATAACAATAATAATAATAACAATAACAATAATAATAATATTGATAATAATAATAATAATAACAATAATAATAATAATAGTAATAATAATATAACAATAATATAACAATAATAATAATAATAATAATAATAATAATAATAATAATATAACAATAATATAACAATAATAATAATAAAAATAACAATAATAACAATAATAATAATAATAATAATAATGATAGTATACAGGTACAGTGTTGTTTATTTAGCATTTACTGTGTACATTAAAAGCATGCATGTATTATGGAATCCAAGTTAGAATTAAAATGTCTGAAAGTCAGCCATTTACTTACTCGGATATCTTACATATGTCACTGTGCAGCTACTACTGCCTTTCTCTGCTGTCTTACGTATGTCACTGTGCAGCTACTACTGCCTTTCTCTGCCATCTTACGTATGTCACTGTGCAGCTACTACTGCCTTTCTCTGCCATCTTACGTATGTCACTGTGCAGCTACTACTGCTTTCTCTGCCATCTTACGTATGTCACTGTGCAGCTACTACTGCCTTTCCCTGCCATCTTACATATGTCACTGTGCAGCTACTACTGCCTTTTTCTGCTGTCTTACGTATATCACTGTGCAGCTACTACTGCCTTTCTCTGCTGTCTTACATATGTCACTGTGCAGCTACTACTGCATTTCTCTGCTGTCTTACGTATGTCACTGTGCAGCTACTACTGCCTTTCTCTGCCATCTTATGTATGTCACTGTGCAGCTATTACAGCCTTGGGTAAATGACACTCCAAGCTCTAAAGGCAGAATCTGCTGCTTTGTGTACACATCTGAGATATACTGCATTTATAACATTCTATATATAAGGTCTCTAGCTTTTGGTAACTCTCTAATAAATACTACATTTGTAGCAATCGGTTCTTTTTCTGCCCTTTAGTAGTTTTGACAATCTATAATTAGAGCTCTGTAAGATTTAACTGCCCACTGAGTACAGAAACATCTGCAGCTTTACTGAACACCTACTATATTTATAATGTGGCACAGTACAATGAAATGTTAGATGTTTTCATAGCAGAGTAAAATGCACCAAATAGCATAGTATAATACAGAAAAAGTACAGTGTAATGAAACATTAACATTTTAAATAGAGCTTTGAAAATATAGAATAATACAGTACAGAGGAATATAGCCTAATATAGTATCAGATAATACAGAACAGTATATGTAGCAGCCTACAAGCCTGGGGTGAGCACAAAAGCTGAAATAACTGGTTACCTTAACAACCTTTTGTCATACCTAACCTTGATGACATAGTTCATCTTCTAACTAAAAGTACCCACCTCTGTGGCCATTGTTCAAAATGCATCCATTATGTAAATGGCTAGTTGGTGATTAATAAATTAGAATTTTATGCCAAAAGCATACTTAAGTAATATGCCAAATGTAAACTACGCCATGTTTTATTGATACTGTATAGATTACACTGAGGGTATTTAAACTGAGGTTCCAGAAACACATTACAGTCACATAAAACTGCTTTAAATAGTATGTATAGTCATACAGTGGTACATTTGGGTTAGAAACATAGTTCAACTGCATATAAAATAAAAGGAGCGCCATTGGATGAGCTTTCCTATACTACAACACATGTAAAGGATGCTAAAACCTTAGTGCAAGCCAAGAAATCCATGCTGTGGTCAAAATATAAAATCTTCAATCCTAACAGACTAAATTCAGATTTAGTGTGAAAATAACTGATGGACTAAGTTCTTGTAACTGAGTACTAATTTACTTCTTTTATTGTCTTTGTTTTAACTTGCCAACATTGCATATGAGTATATTGTGTTGTTAAATTACCCAGTGGGGGCTTTGAAGTGAGGTACCACAGTGGTCAATAAGGCACTCTGCATTTAACCTTAGGACAAAAAACACCCACTTCGAGCTCCTTCCTTCCCTCCTTCTCTCAGTCTCCCAGCAGATGTAATATGGTCCAGTCCAAGAGCATTATAGGCATACTGGATGAAAGCATCTGAGGATCAGTCCAAATCAGGTAGATAGAGTCATAGGTTCATAGGTAGGTACTAGGCTATCTGCCCAAGGGCCTACGTAAGCCTAGCCAACAAGGTTCCCTGGTTTATGCCACTCAAGAAAGTTATTTTCCTGTGCCCCTGTCGAGCAGAGACACAGAAGTGATCCCCTGGGTGTATTTCCTATTTCCCATCCACTCATCAAGATTTTTCTTGAAGAGTGCTAATGAAGAACTTTGCTTGACATAGATGGGTAGCCTGTTCCAGAGTACGGGAAGTCTCTGGGAAAGGAATCTATCCCTCCAGCATGTCCTGTTTATTGTGGTGACAAGGATTAGGTCCCTAGACCATGTAGCTCAGAGGGATTGGGATTTCTTTAGGTGTAGCATGTCCAACAGCTCTGGGTTTGACATAGCTTTATATGTTAGGCAGAGATCACCTCAGAGTAGGTGATATACTACTGAGTAAAGCTGGAGTTTTTTGAGACAGTCAGTGTAGGTCATCTGTTTGAGGCTAGTAATCCTCTTTGTGAGGTACTTCTGTGGCCTTCCCAGCTGCTGCAGATGTCTTGTGAGGTACATTCCAAAAGGGGCGTTGTACTCTATAATGGGTCTAATGAGTGTCAAGTAAAGGGGAACAATGACCTCTTTTTTCCTGGATCAGAACCCTTTTATGATGAGGTGTGTCACATAGAAGGACTTCCTGTCTACTGTGGTGATGTGACTATCAAAGGACAGACTACTGTCCACCTGGGTCCCAAGATCTCTTATCACACATTCGGTGTTTAGTAGGCGGCTGTCTATGTAGTAGTTCATGGGTACAGAGTTTTTACCAAAGGGGATGACAATACACTTTTTGGCATTGAGCTTGAGGCCATGGCTCTGACACCAGGGATCTGTCTCAGTGAGGCTCTTCTGTAGGATTTCCACATCATTTGGGGACTCGACTATTGTTCCTAGTTTGCAGTCATCTGCAATCTTTGTTAGCCAGAGGCCTTCTTGTTAGACTGCACTTCAGAGAAGTAGATACCAAACAGGAGATGTCCCAGGACAGAACCCTGTGGCACTCCACTTGTCACTGTTTTGAGGTCAGATTTGGAGTATGCTACTTCTACAGTGTGGGTTCTGTCAGTGAGCCAGTTGGCAACCCATCTTGTGACATAGGGAATTATACCTAGTTTAGTGAGTTTAGCTATATTTCCTGAATGGGGGATGGGGTCGAAAGCCTTGACGAAGTCAAGATAGGCTGTGTGAACCACTTTACTCTCATCTATGACTTTGGTAACTGCCTCAAAGAAGTTGACCATGTTCAGGAAGCATGATCTGCCTTTCAGAGACCAGAACTGGGTGGGATCCAGAGTTTGGAGGTTTCCAATGTCTTTGTTTATGAGTTCCATGATGATACTTTCCATAGCCTTGCAGACCAGGCTCATCAGGCTAATAGGGCAATAGTTCTGGGATCAGTGGTGGCTCCCCCTTTGTGGAGTGGGATAACTGTTGCTGTACACCATTCAGTGGGCACAAAGCCTGATGTGAGGCTATGATTGAACATGGTGAGCCAGTTCATTCTGAAGTTCATGTAAAATGGAGTCTGGAATGTCCGGTCCCATGGATGCTGTGTTTTTGGCTATAGAGAGTGCAGCTTTTACCTGCGTAGTTATGATTACAGGGACTCTGCATTTTTCCTGTATAGATATGGGCCCTTTAGGGGGTGGGGGGGGAGTTAGCACTGAACCTATCTGCCTGGATGTTGGCAATATCAGTTTGTTCTGTAATTTCCTTGCCATTGCGCTGTAACTCAGAGCAGATCTGGGTGTTGCCATTGAGATTCTTGGCTTAGCTATAGGGGTGGGGGCGGGGTGTGGCTATCAAGGGTGATTAGCTTATGGTCGGATCGGACCAACGAGGAGTTGACTTCAGGTGTGGAACACCGGTCACTCATGTTGGTAATGACGAGGTCTAGGACATTGTTGCCCCTGGTGGGGGTGTGGATACGTTGATCCAGGGCACTGGAGTTTATGAATTCCAGAAAGCGTTGTGTGAAGGAGTTGGTACACGAGTAGTTTTCCCAGTTAATGGTGGGGTAGTTGAAATCGCCCATTATTAGGGTGTTTGGTTGAACCCTAATATTTTCCAGTACATCAAGAAAAGAGGAGTGGGAATCTTGGGGCATGGTGGGGGATCTGTTGCAAGCTAAAATTTGGATTGCAGTTTTGCCCAGAGTTAGTTGTACATTGATAACCTCAGATGCATTATGCTAAGCAACTAGCCTGGAGGTGTGGATATCCCTATCGAATATGGACACACCTCCACCTTCGGTGTTCCGATCCAGGTTACATGGCTGAAACGTGTGGTATGAGTTATAGCCTGGTAGTGCAGGGGTGCTCTCTGGAGCCTTGAACCAGGTCTCAGTCACTGCACAGATATTGATGTTCTCCATTTTAAGGAGTGCCTCCAGTGAGTGCATTTTGAGATTTAATCTCCTAGCATTGAGTAGCATTACCCTCAGTTTTTGCTTGCCTGTTCCTGTTACGGTGGTGAATTTGTCATTTCAACCTTACCTAAAAAAGGCATTATAGGGGTGGCAAGAGCCTTTGCCAGTATCCAGAATCCCAGGGGTGATAGGTGCAGTCCATCTCTAGCAAAGCATCATGGCCTGTCAACCATGTCATCCCAAGCAGACAGATACTGGATCCCACTATAATGACACCAGAAGCTCAGCCAATTGTTGAAGTCAATCATTTTGTCCTTGTACTGCGGTATCATTCTGGGTGATGGCAGAATGCTACTCAGGGCTAGGGTCATACCTGCCCGGGCTACAAGACTGGAGAGCTCTTCCATGTCTCTTTTCATGTAGTCCAGGGAGGTACATCTCAGGTCATTAACACCAACATGGACAATGACAGAGTCATATTTGTACATGTGGAGTGACCTGAGTGCGTTGGTCATGTGGTCAATCCTGGCACCCGACAGGCAGCTGACAATAACCTTCTCCTTGTTTAACCTGGTGAGTTGGACATCAGTCTGCCTGACTATAGAGTCACCTATGACTAGTGCATTGGATATGTTGTTTTTCCTTATTGGCTGTGGTTGAGTGGTACAGAGTCTGTGGGCTATGTGTAATTTGGGTTGTGTTGAGGGGGGTGGAAGTTGCTTGCGTTTCTACTTTGGAGTTCTCTGTTGCTTGGGCATATTATTATTGAGAGCCTTCAAAATGTTTTTGTGTTTCTATGTGTGGATTTTGGTGGTGTACATTTAGTGAGACTATGTGATAAGTGTGGTGTGTTGCAAGTGTTTACCATCTCCTCTTGAATATCAAGTTCGGTCTTGGTTGGAGAGAGAGCTTTACCTCCAGTTTGGCTAGATAAGTGCATTTCTCACAGGTTTTAGTGTTGAGTGGTAGGAGGAGAGGGTTGTCTGTGTACATGAGGCAATTTCTACATTGCCCCAAGATTCCCAGATTCATCAGATAGACAGGAGAGAACACGGGGAGCTGACCCTTGGACATGCCTGAATAAAAATCTATTTTCCTCTAGATAAGTGAAGAAGGTGAGTACAAGAGCTGTTTTTCTCTAAGCAAGTGAGAAAAGTAAGTGCAAAAACTGTTTTCCTCTATGTAATGAGGAAGGTTTAGTGCTATAGTAATTAGTAGTTTATTTAGTGCTTACAACAAGTTCTGAACAAGTGCTGAGCACAAATAAACAAATTAAAGTGCTACAACAAAGAATCTGTATCAGCAATAGACTAGTTACTAGAAAGAAACAAGTGCAAATGAAGGCTTTCAAATCAGAAAGTTGAGAGAGATGGAAAAGATTGCCCAGAAGGCCAATAACTACAATTTCTGGGCCAGAACCGCTCCTTATGTGGTAGACAGGTTACCTAGTGCATAAGCTAGAATGCTTCCCTCCAAAACAGAAAGGCTTGGGGGGGGGGGGGTTCAGAAGCTTACATACAGTCCTGGATACAGCAAATCTAAAACTGGACTACACTAGTTACAGGAAAGGTAGGAAACAGGCTTACATTTTTTTGTTTTGTTTTTTTACAGAAAAGTAGCTAAAACAGCAGTAAAAACAATTCAAATGCAGTGCAAGATAGCACACTTGAGTATGTAGCAGTATTAGACCAAACACAGTTTAAAAAAAATGCAATTAAATTAAACATGATTAAAAACAAGTGCAGAAGGAGTGTATTAGGTAGAATGTGGTAAAGAGATGGGACTGGGGGGAGTGTCCCAGATCAAATCTACAGTGGGACGGGCAACTGCAAAAGCCACCAAATTTAAACAACAAACCAGAGATAGGGAGAGTGGGTGGGACAAAATACTTTCAGCAGAGATCTGAAAAACTATCCAGTGAATCAAAAATAGTGCACAACTCTGAATAAAATTAGTCCAGCAACAATTTGCAGTACACAGTTCTGAAGAACCAAAAAATATACTTAGCTCTGTATATTTCCAGATCGTTTGAAAAAGAGTTCTGTTAGACATAGGTTCCAGCAATGATATGCAGGCTGTTAACTAACAAGGTCTATTATTATGCAAGTAATCCTTCAGATAGGCAGATGACACAAGCTGTAAAAACCAGTTTTACCAACTTAAGACACAGCAGAAAACAGGGAGAGGTGGGACAAAATACTTTCAGTAGAGATCTGAAAAACTATACAGTGAATCAAAAGTAGTGCACAACTCTGAATAAAATTAGTCCAGCAACAATTTACAGTACACAATTCTGAAGAACCAAAAAATATACTTAGCTCTGTATATTTCCAGATAGTTTGAAAAAGAGTTCTGTTAGACACAGGTTCCAGCAATGATATGCAGGCTGTTAACTAACAAGGTCTATTATTATGCAAGTAATCCTTCAGATAGTCAGATGACACAAGCTGTAAAAAACAGCTTTACCAACTTAAGACACAGCAGAAAACAGGGAGAGGTGGGACAAAATACTTTCAGCAGAGATCTGAAAAACTATACAGTGAATCAAAAATAACAGTGTACAACTCTGAATAAAATTAGTCCAGCAACAATTTACAGTACACAATTCTGAAGAACCAAAAATATACTTAGCTCTGTATATTTCCAGATAGTTTGAAAAGAGTTCTGTTAGACACAGGTTCCATGTTAGACACAGGATAGATAGACAGATAGATAGATAGATAGATAGATAGATAGATAGATAGATAGATAGATAGATATAGATAGACATACAGATAGACAGCTAGATAGATAGATCGATTGATAGATAGATGGACAGATAGATAGATAGATAGATAGATAGATGGACAGATAGATGGACAGATAGATGGACAGATAGATAGATAGATAGATAGATAGATAGATAGATAGATAGATAGATAGATAGATAGATAGATAGATTAACTTGAGATACACAAATAGCTTACGTCATCATTATTGAACTTCACATAGCCACTGAGATTAGCAATGGTCACCAAAACATATTCCACAGAAAATTGCAGAAAGGTAAATTACTCTGTCCCTTGTCAAACTAACAGCCCTTAAAAGGAAGACCTCTGTTTCAAAATGAAAGGTTAAGAATGCTGGAATCATAATCTCCCTGCAGATGCTGAAAACCCACCTCCTCACTCCTTTTTCCCCGAATGACTGTTTCTGAAGGCACACGCCTGAGGAAAGCAGACATGCTAATTCTTTAATTAACATCAGAGTGAGATTCTACACCACAGTACATGGTCATCCGACAACAGAACTGAGTCTGAGCTAGAACGGATCACAGCTCAAATCGTAGGAAGTAGAATGACCCAAGTCCACAATGTCTGCCTCATTCATTGCTACACCTTTCCTTCCTGCATATGTACTTTGGAAATGCACTGTCATATATCACTGCCATTATGAAGAATAAAATAAATGGGATAATATATTTGAGATGTTAATATCAGATGGCTAAACTATAAAACACAGTACCTTAAAGGAAAATATTTTACTCTGTTGGAGTTTTATACTTGTGTTGAACACATCCCTGTTTACAAGAGCCTTCACATACCCTTTTGGGATCCATACTGTTGCTTGAAATCACGTTTACCCAAAAGGTAAACAGCCAAGAACACTTTTGCGAAAGTGCATTTCTACCAAAAATGCACTTTCTTAAAAGAGAAATAAAAAAAAAATAAAAAAATGGCAACTGAGTGATGGGGGCTGTTGCTTAGATTGTGGTACAGTGAGGATAAGGGAATATTCCCTTTTCCCCACTGTAGTGCGATCTTAGAGTGAGAATATAAAAGTAGGGGGTGTGGGGGGCTTGCCCCCCTGCATAAACTTGATGACTGTTATTTTATTTTTTGTTTTTTATGGGTTTTTATTTTGGTTTGTTTCTCTTTTGCAAAAGTGCATTTTTGGTAGAAATGCACTTTCGTGAAAGTATGCTCAGCCATTTACGTTTCGAGTAAACGTGATTTCGAGCAATAGTCTTAGATCCATCCTTTTATAATGTTAGAACAGCTTCTTTGCATTGTCTGTAATGTTACAGTGCTAGAACAGCTCCTTTGCATTATCTGTAAATTTATTGTGCTAGAACAGCTTCTTTGCATTATCTCTAATGTTATAGTGCTAGAATAACTCCTTTGCATCATCTGTAATGTTATAGTGCTAGAACAGCTCCTTTGCATTATGTGTAATGTTATAGTGCTAGAACAGCTGCTTTGCTTTATCTGTAATGGTTTGTTACATCTCCTGCTTCTACTATTCTATGACTGCTCTGACAACTAAGGGCACTAAAAGTTGCACACCTGCTTTATTGCAAGCCAGAAACAGTCTGTTGGTAAGGTGTTTTTTTTTACTACATACTAATACCCTGCACAGCTCACAGACAAACCTCTGCACAATTCAGCACAGACATACATAAAAGCATCCCTGCTACAGTGTATGTAAATAGTGCTCCTCGGTATATGCAATAACTACATAGTAACGCAGGTGAAAGTAATTGTGGGTATCTGTCGATTCAGCGAGGACATACATAAAAGCATCCCTGCTACAGTGTATGTAAATGGTGCTCCTCAATGTATGCAATAACTACATTGTGATGCAGGTGAAAGGAATTGTGGGTATCTGTTTTGAGATGTACATTACCACAAACCACAGCCTACCACCTCATGACAAAGTATTGATGATATTTTGCTCAGCATTATAATCCCAAGTAACTCTATCATCATTACTTGTGTGGACAGCACATTTAAATTATTTATTTTCTAAAGGAATGCAGTGGACATCACAGTGTGTGGAGTGATGCACACAAGCACTTCTAACAAACCTTTCTGTCCTCCCACACAGTGATGTAGGCTTGCAAATAAGCTCTTGAAAGTGGGTAGACTCCGTCATTTGGACATCTGAATTACCATATATGGTAATAGCATGTCCTGCACAGTCATGGCCAATGAGTTAAAAAGTGTTATGAGTTACTCTTACCCATGACTGTGGAGGACTACTGACTACAGCTGGCAAGAGCTATGTAGCATGTTGTACTCCTGTATCCTTTGTATTGTCTGATGAAGATCTCCCCACATACACAAGAGCTATGTAGCATGTTGCACTCCTGCACCTTTTGGCTGTCTGATGAAGACCCTCACACACACACACACACACACACACACACACACACACACACACACACACACACACACACACAAACATACACACACAAGAGCTATGTAGCATGTTGTACTCCTGCACCCTTTGTGCTGTCTGATGAAGACCCCCCCACACACACAAGAGCTATGTAGCATGTTGTACTCCTGCACCCTTTGTGCTGTCTGATGAAGACCCTCCCACACACACACACACACACACACACACACACACACACACACACACACACACACACACACACACACACACACACACACGAACTATGTTGCATGTCGTACCTGTATCTTTAGTGCTCTCTAATGAATCCTCTGCTAACACACATGAGATATAGATTGTTTGTAATGCAAGTGTAGGGTGTCACATGTGTGCACACCATATAGACATACAAAGAGTGCCAGCCCTGACACTGGTATACACAGCAAAAGTGTGCATTATGTGCACCTGAATGAAATTCATAAAGATACTGTAAAGGCATTTCATTAGAACAATTCAGCTTAATGACCAGTGCGATCATGTATGAAATGCAGTGTGTCAGGCTGCTTTATGTGAGGCTGTAAAAGCATTTCATTAGCACAATTCAGCTTAATGAACAGTGCAATCATGTATGAAATGCAGTGTGTCAGGCAGCTTTATGTGAGGACCACGATGGTTACGAATATGGTGGCCTATTGTTTTTACTTTTGAAATGATATATGTCCTGTTATAAGTTCATAGGTTCATAGATTCATACTAGGCTATCTGCCCTAGGGCATTTATAAGCCTAGCCCGAGTGTGTGTGGCTTTCGCCACCCCTTAGAATGAGAATACTATGCCCATTTAGGGTTTAGTTTACTGTGCCTCTGTCTAGTAGTGACACAGAGATGACCCCCGGGGTAAACCTACGATCTCCCATACACTCGTCAAGATTTCTCTTGAAGAGAGTCAGTGAGGGGGCTCTGCCTAACATGGACTGGGATTCTGTTCCAGAGTGAAGGGAGCCTCTGAGTTATGAATCTGTCTCTCCAGCACATCCTATTTATTTCTGTGTTGAGGTTCAAATCTCTCGCTCTCGTGGCTCTGGTGGATTTGGATTTTCTGAGATGGAGCATGTCCATTAATTCCGGATTGGACATGGCCTTGTACGTCAGGCATAGATCGCCTCTGAGTAGGCGGTATGCGACTGAATAGAGCTGGAGTTTCTTCAGCCGGGCAGCATATGACATATGTTTGAGACCCTTGATCCTCTTGGTGAGGTACTTTTGGGGTCTTTCTAACTGCTGCAGGTGTCGGGTAAGGTACATCCCAAATGGGGCATTGTACTCAATTATGGGCCTGATAAGGGAAGAATATAGGGGCACAATGACCTCTCTTGATCTAGATGTGAATCCTTTCATGATAAGATGGGTAATATAGAAGGTCTTCCTAACCACCTTGGCAATGTGAGTGTCAAATGAGAGGTTACTGTCAACTTGGGTCCCTAGGTCCCTGATTACTTCTTCCATACTTAATGGATTACCACCTATGTGGTAATTTGTGGGTACTTTGTTTTTCCCAAAGGTATGACTATACATTTTTTGGCGTTCAGTTTAAGGCCATGGCTCTGGCACTAGTTATCCATTTCTATGAGGCCTTTCTGAAGGATGCTTGTGTCCACTGGAGTATCAATTATGGTGCCCAGTTTGCAGTCATCTGCGAACTTTGTCAGCCACAATCCTCCTGTGTTTGCTTGCACCTCAGAAAAATAAATGCTGAACAAGAGGGGTCCCAGGACCGAGCCCTGTGGGACATCGCTTGTGACTGGCTTAGAGTCTGACATGGCTCCAGCAATTCTGACCTTGTGGGTTGTGTCCTTGAGCCAGTTTGCAACCCATCTTATGTTTTGTTCTGTGTACTTAATTCAGATGTGAAACATGACCTTTTAATAAATGCAGGCAATGATGCAAACTGCTGGACAGGTAGGATACTCATTCTCTCTCCAAAGCTGCTCGGGTGTTGTAGTGCTCTGCTACTGGCATTGAAAAGTACACACTTGTAGTTTAGGCTGCAAACATGGACTAGAATTGCAGGTAAATTTGCTCTTAATTAGCTGTATGTACCTAAGTTACATAGGTTATAATTAAATCAGTCTACACTTTTAGTGCCCCACCTTCCCACAGAGATTGAAACACTCGTGTGTAAGTGCCTAAAATACCCAATCAGCCATCTACAAGTTTTCAGTACTTGTGTTGTTATTTAGATAAGTTACATGCAATTAAGTGTACTTTTGGTGAGTCTTTATTGCTGTTCAGATGCCTGTCTTTGCTTTTATATTTCTCTTTTAATACAGTTTTCTCTCATACATTTTTCAGTTGCACATACCCACTTCGTGTTTACTCTTATATCCTTTTAATTTACTTTCATGCTGCCTTTAATGTGTTAATTCATCTCCCACACCATATTATGGATGTCATGCTGCCTTTAAGATGTTAATTAATCTCCCACACCATATTATGGATGTGATGCTGCCTTTAATACATTAATTCATCTCCCACACCATATTATGGATGTGATGCTGCCTTTAATACGTTAATTCATCTCCCACACCATATTATGGATGTCATGCTGCCTTTAATACATTAATTCATCTCCCACACCATATTATGGATGTGATGCTGCCTTTAATACGTTAATTCATCTCCCACACCATATTATGGATGTCATGCTGCCTTTAATACGTTAATTCATCTCCCACACCATATTATGGATGTCATGCTGCCTTTAAGATGTTAATTAATCTCCCACACCATATTATGGATGTCATGCTGCCTTTAATATGTCAATTCATCTCCCACACCATATTATGGATGTCATGCTGCCTTTAATATGTTAATTCATCTCCCACACCATATTATGGATGTCATGCTGCCTTTAATATGTTAATTCATCTCCCACACCATATTATGGATGTCATGCTGACTTTAATACATTCATTCATCTCCCACACCATATTATGGATGTCATGCTGCCTTTAATACATTAATTCATCTCCCACACCATATTATGGATGTCATGCTGCCTTTAAGATGTTAATTAATCTCCCACACCATATTATGGATGTCATGCTGCCTTTAATACGTTAATTCATCTCCCACACCATATTATGGATGTCATGCTGCCTTTAATATGTTAATTCACCTCCCATGCCATATTATGGATGTCATGCTGTTATATTGAACCATGTTTGACTTCAATTAGCTGATTAACAGGAACTTGTTCATTTGCTGTGGGGGTTTCAACCATAGCTCTCAACTTCTTTGCACAAGAATCAGGGACAAGCTAAAAATTAATGGGGAAACAAAGGCACAGAATAAGAGATATGTTTTACATATTAACTTATTCAGAAAGTTAACAGAACAACTTTTGCATCAGTGTGCATTTTGTGAAGATTAAGAAGTAAGAAACTTTAATGTCTGCTGTTACTAATGGGTCTATATCAATTTGCCAAAGGTTCACTTCCTTGAACCTTTCTTCGACCTGAAACCACTGAACATTCAGTTCTGCAAATGTTGATATCTGTGAAAGATTTAACTAGGGGAAAGGAAGCAGTCAGCCAGTAGAATAAATTTTCTTTTCCGCACTACAGTATGATCAGAGTTGGTATATATAGTTAGGGGGGTGTGGGGGCACAGCTCCCCTCATGGGTGGGTTTGACACACTGCGGTGTGTGTGTTCTGGTGAAGTGTTGGCCAAGTGCTTCCTTTCCCTAGTGAAATATTTTTTTGATGTGAACATTCCTGGAACTGAACTCTCAGTGGTTTCAGGTCAATTAAGAAAGGTTCATGGAACTGAACCTTTGACAAATTGATATAGACCAGTTATTTACATATTATAATACTCAGTGATTTACCAGCAAATCAGAAATTTTATGAGGGTTTTAATGTTGGAGGTTTTGTATTGTTATCCAGAGAAATGTTGGTAGGAAGGGTTATGTTTGTTGGGCCAGTGTTTTGCTAGATGGACTGGCCAGTTTAGGGGGGAAATAGTCATTTTTTTTTCTTTGTTTGTTTTATATTTCGTCTAAAGCTTGGGTAGTCTTGCTGTAAGTATTTGTGTTTGAACTAGTGAATGAGGCTTTTGTCATGCAGATTGTGGTCTATAGACAGTCTGAAGTTTCATTGTTAGACAGGGCTTGAGAAATTTTATTTGTTAAATAGTATGTGATATTTTTTAGATGGGCTCAGATAAGGAGTGAAGTGAGTTAAAGAGTATGAGAAGCATGTTTTCTCATTTTGACAAGACAGCAGGGTGCAATAGGGATGTTTAGTAATAAGACTTTTAATGTGAGATTGAAGTTGTAGTTTTAATGCTTGGTATGCAGGGGTAGAATACTAGAGGGGTAATGGTGTCTAGTGGGAGAAAAATAATGTAATGTGATGTCAGATGAGAGGGGTGTGGTCTAGAATAGGGTGGGGTGATTAGTGGTTTGGGAGGTGGGTAGAGATTGTGTAGCTATAAATTTAGACTAA